>NC_091758.1:12920200-12925200 GCF_043380555.1 Nothobranchius furzeri | reverse complement strand
GGTTTTCCATAACCAGCTCAGTCCTGCAGCTCTCCCTTTAGTTCCTGTTCTGTGAAGCTCCCTGACCAGCCAGCACTTTGTCTCTGGGACTCAGATGAAGTCAGCAGGATACAGTCAGGGAGAAGTCTAGGAAACTGATGCTCAGTCCACTTCAGTCAAGCTAAATCAGGTGGCAAAAAATCCAGAGCTGCGTTTGTGGTCTGATCATCACATCTGGACATTTTCACAATTAAAGTAGTTTAACTTCACGGATGTTTAATTCTTGAATTTACAGGTAAAATTCTAAGCCCCGCCCCTTCGTGTAAACGAAACAGACAGCATCCGGACTCGTGACTAAAACTCCAGCTTAGGTGGCCCTCTTCTCCTGTGTGAAGGTGCAGCAGCATCATGTCAGGTCCTGTGTGTGGGGAAAAGCAGCACATCTGCAGTGGCCCAGAGTAGGTCCAGATATCCAGATATCCAGATATCCAGATATCCAGCCCACTGATTTAATCTGATCCTGGTGTTGTAATAGTTCTGTTCTAACAACATTATGTTGCTTTCTTCTGTCAGATTACTTTTGTTTAAAAAAAACCCCAGACAAAACGAGAATTAAAGAGATGTTTCAAAGTTGGAGAGCAGAGAAAACCATTGGCTCTTCCAGGTGTCCGTCTGGGCGGCGCTTCTCCGTATTAAAGGAATATTGGCTGGTTGAGCTTAAATGAAAAACCTCTCAGGTACACTCCAGCGAGCCTCCGACAGCACAGAGACAAGCAACATTAATTTCTCCAGTCCTGGCCAAGTTTGAGTTCCCAGCAAGATGGATTACAGGACTGGAAATGAGTCTGTAATCCATCATCACCGGGACTAAACTTCCCAAAGAGCAGGAAAAGTTCACTCCAAAATAAGAAGGAGTTGATAATAGTTTTCCTTCTGGAACGAGCGACATTGACAGCTGATACACACCTGTGTGTGTTCCCTGTACTCATTAAAGCTTCAGGTCTCACCTCTCCAGGAAAGCCCTGCCCATTCAGAAGGTGCTCGGATCCCAGAGAGTCTTCACTTCCAAAGTGAAGACGGATCTCCTCCAGCCTGTAGCTGTAGCCCAGCGGGCCTCCAGAGATGTTCACCAGGTGGGTTTTGTCCGGCCGCAGCGACACATGCTTCCCTGTGTTGTACATGGTGCCGCCCATCTGTATGAATCAGAGACACCACAAAGTACTCAGAGCCTTGGGTTTCCGGATGTCCCAGATCACAGCAACACGAGAGAGAACGCATAACACCAGCAAAAGGAAGACAAGTTTCCACCAGAGCTTGAAAATAAAGAAATATGAAGATGATAGTGTGATGAAACATGAGAGCGTCAGTGGTATGGTGAGGAACGCAAGGTTGAACCAACTGGTCATCCAACACATTCTCACACCCAAAGCATCAATATATGACGCGTGTGACCAAGCCTCATTATATAACGATTCAGGACGCCCCAGCGCGTCAGGAGACGACGATCAGGGACACGCAGGAACACGTGGCTCCGCTGGCGTCAGTATCTGACACCCGCGGTCACACGGACATTATTTGACTCTTTAACCTTCCCCTCACCCCAATCCTAACCTTAAGGTCAGTAACTGTGACCTTAAGGTTAGGATTGGGGTGAGGGGAAGGTTAAGTAGTTCACAAGTCGTTCTAATGTCCGTCTCACCACCGGCGTCGGATACCGACGCTCTGGGACGGTGCGTCATCACTGTGTCCCTGATCGTCGTCTCCTGATGCGCTGGGGCGTCCCGTCATATAATGAGGCTTGGTCACACGCGTCATATTTTGACGCTTTGGGTGTGAGAATGTGTTGGATCATCACCAGCTACTCCACAGAACAACCCACTGCTACAGAGCATACAGACGTGTGTTTACCATAGACATAGATATTATTGGATGGAGCAACGCCCTTTTCTCTCATATTCATAAATGTTGGAAAATGGGAGGTTCCCACCAATGGCGCCCCCAAGAGGTGGCCAGGGAAATCTGTTAAATTCAGAATAGATTTTAAGATCCTCCTTCTCACATATGAAGCTTTTAATAATCAAGCTCCATCATACATCAGTGATCTGATTGTTCCATACGTTCCTAACCGAGCACTTCGCTCTCAGACTGCAGGTTTACTGGTGGTTCCCAGAATATCTAAAATTAAGATGGGAGGCAGATCTTTTAGCTATCAGGCTCCTCTCCTGTGGAACCAGCTCCCAGCTTTAGTCCGTGAGGCAGACACCTTGTCTACTTTTAAGACAAGGCTAAAACATTTTTATTTGATAGGGCCTATGGTTAAAATCTGATGTTAGCCTAGATCTGGACAAGTGGGGGAGTAGAGGGAGGTGGAGTGTACAGTCGGTAAAGACGGCTCTCCCTTGCCCTGCCTCCAACATGCCTCCATCTAAATAGGATAGATTATCCAGAGTTATCTCTGTAGTTATGCTGCTATAGACTTAGACTGCTGGAGGATACACTGACCACTTTTCACACTCTACTGCTTTTTTCTACAGTCTGCTCTTTAACTGTATTATTTCCTGCTATTTTAGCTGTTACCTTTATTTTCTCTCTAAGTGTTTTTCTCCCCAGAAGAAGCTACAACGATGTTCTGCTGAGCTGTGGTGGCCTCATGGAGGGGGCCATCGTCTAGCACACTGCTGCTAACCACTTAAACATTCTCCCTCTCCTGATAATAACTTTTTACTCTCTTGGACATCGAATGTGCTACTACTAGTTTACCTGTTTAATTATAGATTCACTAGGATAAATACAATAAAGTTTATCTCTCACCAAATAGAATATTTACTAAGAAATCACAATGTAACCACAGAAACACTACTTGGTGTGTGTGTGTGTGTGTGTGTGTGTGTGTGTGTGTGTGTGTGTGCTCCGTCTTCTCCATCCCCAGTGAGTCGTGGAGGATGGCTGCTTATACTGAGCCAGGATCCTCTGGAGGTTTCTTCCTGTTAAAAGGGAGTTTTCCTCTCCACTGTCGCTGCATGTTTGCTTAGTATGAGGATTGCTGTAAAGACTCTGACACTAGTCAGTGACTTGATGCAACCTGCTGGGTTACTTATATAGGAAACTTTTTACTGATTGGCTTAATGAACTGACCTGTATGGGAATGTTTACTGTGTGAGGGTCCTTGAGACGACACTTGTTGTGATTTGGCGCTTTATAAATAAAATTGAATTGAATTGAAATTCTGTCCCCCCGTCACACGTCTTGTCACGCCGAGACATTCCAAAATAGAGAAAAAAAGTGGAGCTGAAGGTGGCGGCGGGCCGGTAAGGGTGACAGGATCGCTAAGCCACCAGAGGAGTTTAAGGAGAAGATTGGGGATGTGGTGGATTCTTCTGTCCTGCCTGGTGGGGTGTCGTACTGGGGCACAGCGGGATGAAGCTTAAGCAGTTTGTGGATGTGGAGGTCGACGTGATTGTGCCGTGTGTTGAAACTGGTGTTAAGGGGTGGGGTATGGCATTCCGAATGACATCTCTGAGTCGGCGGTACTTCGTTGTCTGAAAGGGGGTACTGTTCCTGCTGTGCGGGGACTGGGCTACAACGCCCGAGGCTCTACGCCCTTGTTGCTGACTTTTAGCGGTGCTGAGTTACCTGGTCGTGTTATGCCGAGCTTTGTCAGCTTTTCTGTCAGGGCTTCTAAGAGGGCGCCGCTGAGGTGTTTTCGGTGCCAGAAGTATGGTCCAGTGGCGGAAGTTTGCGTGGAGGGTAGGAGGTGTAGAAGATGTGGGGGCGACCATGACTGTCTCCAGTGTGAGGAGGCACTCTGTTGTTCCAATTGCAGGGCCAGTCACCAGGCCACATTTAGGGGTTGTGCCTTCTATCGTGAGGCGGTGGCTGTTGAGGCCTATCGGCCGGATCGTAAGGTTTCGTCTGCTGAGGCGGTACGTTGAGGGGTGGGGGCTTGGGAAGCGGGTGGGATGGTTCCGTTGGTTGGGCACTGCTCAGTTCTGGTGCCAGCCCCCTAGCGGCTGAGTGTGGAACTGCAAATTTTGGGAATTCCATGTTGGGAGCAGTTGTAGTTCAGGGGGTGCTCCCTTGGGGTTAACACAGAGGAAAGACACCAGTCTCCATTAGAAAATAACGTTTTTACTAGCATTCATTTTATCGTTCTTCCGGGTACCCGTGGTCCGGAAGCAGATGGGGGTGAGACTCCTTACTGACCTGGGAGGGGTCAAAGGTCCTTTCCAAACCATCGGGATTTCACAACTTCACAGAGAAGCATTACTCACAGCTGGAATGTGTGATTATAAAGTCAGCCGATCATTCGCAGTGATGAGCTCAACTGGTGATCAGCCAGTAGGAAATGCATTAGTTTGTCATGATTCCCAGGCTGACACCCTCCTCTGCCTCTGCTGCCTCCTCAATCAAGCCCTCAGCTACTTAGTTACCATCACCTGCACCGTCATCAACGCAATCACCTCACCCTGCTCACCTGGTTCCACTGCCAGCCACCAGTCCCCTGCCAGATTATTGAGCGCTCTTTGTCAGTAGATCGTCCAGCCTTTCACCTTGCCTGATCACAGCCTCCGGACCTCGTTTTCACGCCTGACCCCTGCCTAGGACTCTGCCTGCCATCACGACCCTCGCCTGTCTTTGACCTCTTCTCTAGCCTGCACCATTTACCTGCTTCGCCTCGTTCTGGTTTTTGACCCACGCCTCCTCTCCGACTCGGTCTCCAGCCTCGCCCTCCTCGGGGAACGTCACGTCTAATAAAGACTTTTAAAGGTGCTTTACTGTGTTTGGTGTCATCACGGGTCCTCCAAGTTCTGGTCGTGACGTAATTAGTATTTTTTCCCAGTCTGTGAGCTCACCATTACTAATGGATCTTTCATATGGGACTTCTTAACTCCAGAATCCTAAATTTGAAGCTCGTCAGACAACTTCTAGATTTCTGACATAAATCTAAACAACAGGTGGTGTCCTGATGACGACCACCAGCCTACAGCTGATGTTCATGTCAATGTCGGAGGAGTTAGAGG
>NC_091758.1:12875200-12915200 GCF_043380555.1 Nothobranchius furzeri | reverse complement strand
GAACTCTGCCTCATAGCTTATTAACTTGTCCCATTTTCGCTCCACTCTGCTCCGGACCTGACGTCTCCATTTTTTTCTCCTGTTGATAACATAACGCCTGGCGCCCTCTGCTGTTACGGGCGTGTAATGGTTAGACCCCGATTATAAGACGACACCACGTTTAAAAATTATTTTCAATGAAAAAAACCTCGTCTTACATTCGGGTGAATATGGTTATATATGTGTTACTGAGTAAGTGTAAATGGACATAAAACACTGTAAATGCTGTGTACTGAACCGAACACTAGGTGGCAGCGGTGCACTACTAATGTATATGGAGGTGTAGTGTGGAGTTCTGGGGAAGTTCTGCTGAAGATTACAAGATGAATGCTGTGTGTGCTCGCCCCTTCTGATCTAATAACGTTCATATGGATTAAGGTACTGCCTGCCTGCTTTCTACAGTGGTAAATTATTTTTCCTTTCTTTTCGTCATGAAGAATGATCAGTCATGATTCATTTATTTGTAGCTTTCTATGTATTTGGAGCATGTAAAAAGGTTTGTAAGGTCTTTTAGCCCAGGCTCAGCAGCTCTTTTAGTGTTTAAAGTTAAGATATTTATTGATATGCTCTGCTCTGTCTTCTCCATCCCCAGTGAGTCGTGGAGGATGGCTGCTTATACTGAGCCAGGATCCTCTGGAGGTTTCTTCCTGTTAAAAGGGAGTTTGCCTCTCCACTGTCACTGCATGCTTGCTTAGTATGAGGAGTGCTGTAAAGACACTAGTCAGTGACTCGATGCAACCTGCTGGGTAGGGTTGCAGTGATTATAAATTTTGGTAGTAGTGAGTGTGAGAAATAATCACGGTTTCACGATTACAACGATTATGTTACATGAATTGATTTCATGTCATTTAAATCACACACACATTCCATAAGTTACTGATAAAAATAAAGGTTTCACTCCCTGAAATATTTATGGTTCCTGTTGAGAGAAAATTTCACTCTACCACTGATTTGCAACATTGATGTTTTACCTCCAGAAATAAGACAAGCCTGGAAGAGTTCTGCTGTGTGGTGGAGTTGTTAATGCTAACAGTTAGCTTCTACTAGCTTAGACGTTCTCTGCTGTTTCCTGGACGCTAAACCAACAACAGCCGTCCCCATTTTAAGTCAAGATGGGTGAGTCCATGAATGTTAGCAACAGTGTGACAAAGATCTGTCAGGATTTTCTAATCCTAGAGTTTCACCGTCTGTTTTCTATCAGAAGCTACTGCAGGAGACAGGTGTAGGAGACTATTTTCATGTTCAGTCTGCATTAAAAACTCAAAGAGATCCATCATAATCAGAAATAATGATTAAAAAATGATTTTTCAACTAACAACACCTTCAGTTATATTTGCCTAATCACCTTTTTTTGAGTTTCTGTAAAAAGACAAAAAGGTTCAACGGCTGACAGCTGGTCAGAGTTAGCAACGAAGGATGGAGACACCTTCATGAATTTAGATGCTAAATTCCTACTAGTGCAGTTGTTATTGTGAATATTACTTATGACTTAAATGTAATTTCTACTTGTTCATATCTTATTTCATCAGTAAGAATATTATTTGGACAAGGATAAATGATATTATCGTTATGTAGAACAGGAGCTTCATGTTTTATTCTAGATCAGGAATACGTCAGCGATCCTGAGCTCCAGAACAGGAAGCTGGTTCAGAACCTGTGCAGTGTTGGTTTTCTCAGGATTCGACCAGCAGACCAACAACATGCATACTAGCTCATTCTAGACTAGTGTGTGTGTGTGTGTGTGTGTGTGTGTGTGTGTGTGTGTGTGTGTGTGTGTGTGTCTGCTATGTAATTATCTGGTGGCCTTTGACCTGTAGTGACCCCCCTCCAACATTAACCATCACGAGCAGCCTCCTGCGGAGTTAGACTGAGGCTCTCTGATTAATTTTCAGCTTTAAAATTCAAATTTCCTCACGTCCCTCCTCAGATTTCCTCTCCATTTGAAGATAAACATTAAAAACAAGTCCTTGATTCTCATTCTGATTAAAGTATTTATCTGAATTACCATACGGACCGCACGTTTCCGAAATGAAGGTAAGTGAAACCAAATCTGAGGCCGGGGCTTCTGCCATCCTTCCAGACACTTTATCATACAGACAATGAGCCTGTCCTGCCAGAGCCGCAGCACAGATAGCACCGCAGCTCTAGCAGGGACCTTTGTTCTAATTAAAATGTTCTTCAGACAAGAAGCAAACTGCATGTCATTAATCACTAACAGATAAACCAGCTGATTGGTACAAACGCTGAGCATCATGGCCGAGTGAGTCAAACCTCTCCACATCCACCCGCAACACGATGACGAGAAATGTAACCATCTAAACTAAATGACCGAAATGCAGAATGACGACGAGATTCGATGGTATCGGATATGGAGCAGACTGAGCAGAAATTAGCCAAAGCACTGACTGACACGTAGAAGTAGGTTGAAGGAAGAGCCTTCAGGGTAAATAGAAAAATAGGTTAGGAAGCTCTCAGCTCCTCACAGCAGCACCGAGGGAAAAGAAATGCTAATATTTAAAAGAAGTGACTGCTCCCACCTGGGCTCAGAGTCTAATGGGCCACTGCATAATGCATGTAATCCAATGAGCACACAGTAAAGGCCAAGGTTTTAATTTAAGTCCTCTGTCAGTATCTATTAGAAACACGTTCTGTGTCTATCCCTCTGTTGACACGGTGGGCTAACGATCACACGGAGGCTGGGAGCCGCTGTGCTGCTCTTCAGCGTCAGAATGCTGCTGGAGATCCTTTAATAACCCACAAACCTAGACCGACCACAGCAGGCTGGTCTAGACACGCTCCCACCATTCACCCGAACAGCCAATCACAGCGCTCTGCGTCTGCGGAGAGAGATGTAGGTGGGCTCAGCACCGTCACAGCAGAGCTGCGACGGAGCACACCACATCTGGAATGTATCCGATGTTTACTGTGTGAAGTGCCTCGTGACGACTCGTGTCGTGATTTGGCGCGTTATACATAAACTTGAATTGAACAAAGATGGTGTCGACTCAGGAACTGCACTGGTTTTAAAACGACGTGAATGGTTTAGACCCAAGCTTTTCTTCAAGGCATGAGCAGGTAGAGGTGCTTAACCCCTCGTCCACACTGAGTGGTACTGAGGCAGTCTGGTTTCAACGTCTCCAGATGTCGGCTCCCACAAGAACGCCAAATGATTAGAAATCTGACACGTTTGTAAATAAACCTGTTAAAACACGGTCAACTATCAGACACTGAACTGACTTCCCCGTCATTAATGCAAGAATAGATCAGAGTTTATTGATCCCACAGTGGGGAGTTTCACTCGTTACAGCAGCACTAAAGCAAACTAATGCAACACAGGTTTTATTTGGAAATAAACAGGATGAGACATTTCTACGAAAGCCGTACGCAAACCGTACGGTTTCAGTTCCTCGTGGGTGTGAACGGGGCTTTAGTCCTTTAATAAAAAAAGTACGTGTTTGCTTCTTCTTCTTCCATGGTGTATGGTGGACCGCCCCGTTGACTGATCTCTGTAGCGATGAAAACGTCACATTCTGGCTCCAACATTTTTCAGAATGGTGAGGGAAATCGAAGAGAGCGGCAGATTACAGCCGAACATGAACTCAGCCAATATTAGTCTCTTGTTAAAACCAGGCAAAGACCCTGCATTTCCTACCAGCTATCGCCCAATTTCTCTTATTAATGTTGATCTCAAAATAATTTGTAAAGCCCTGGCAAAAAGATTAGAGAAGGTAACCCCCTTCATAATACACCCTGACCAAACTGGTTTCATCAAGGGTAGACAGTTATCCACTAACTCATGTAGATTACTTAATTTGATAGATTTCTCTTGCAGTCGAAACATAGAAACTAGTATATTATCTCTAGATGCAAAAAAGGCTTTTGATAGAGTTAACTGGAAGTTCTTATTTGCAACTTTACGTACCGTAAATCCTCTAATAGAGGCCCGGGCCTGTATTTGACTCAAGCTCATCAAGCTCCAGGCCTTTATTGGAAGGATGGCCAGTATTAGAGGCAGGCCTCTATTTCTATTTGAGCAAAATGAACTAATGGTTCGCTGGAGTTTTTGACAATTAACTCATTCACTGCCAGCCATTTCCTGATCGCTAACGTCCTTCGCTGCCAGTGTTTCTCACCGTTTTTACTGTTTTTTAAAGAGTCACAGAACGTTGCGCACTAGCATGATGTCGATGCCAAAACAACCTAAACAAAGAGGAGACTCACCTCTTACATCAGGAAGAAGCCGTGTGTTTCGAGCGTTATCCGTTCTTTCATAATCCGTTGTCGAATTGTGATCGGCAGACGCTTTTCCGGTTCGCGCCTCACTTTTTTTACAGGAACGGCCCAAAACGATATCCAAACACATGGATGGTCTACTTCCTGATCATGTGATCTGTGACGTATGCGGATGAAGATCGGCTTCAGGGCTGAGATGTTTGTTTTCTCAGCGCGGGGGCTCGTTTCAATGCTCAAACAGTAAAAAAAATGCAAATGACGACTTTAGTCGTCATTGGCAGTGAACGGTTGGATCTAAAATGACGACTTTAGTCGTCAATGGCAGTGAATGAGTTAAAATTGTGCCCACATTTTCAAAGTTAAACACATTTCTTTTAACAACGGTAGTTTCTGCTTCAGCCCCCCCCCTCCCCCGCGCAGCGGCCGCAAACTCACTGATGCGCCTGCAGCCTCTCGGAGTTCCTGCTGCTCTAAACATTAAAATAATTATTTCATTTTCTGTTCCTCACTTCTGATTACCTTCAGTGGCGTCTGTTTGTTGCAACCAGCAGGTACAAAAACTAACTTGTTTTTATTTGACTATTTTTCTGTCCTGTCTGTTTATTATCTTCCTGCATCTCCTCTCAGTCCTAAAGAAAAACTGCTGCCTGGGTTCATATATATTCACCTTATGAGTTACCTTTGAACTGCAGTTCTAAAAGATCTACCGACCGCAAAAACAGCGGAGTGCTCGCTGCTTGGTGGCCGCATCAGTGATCAGTGCGTCGGAGGACAAGGTGAGTCCCGCTCCAGCAGCGAAACACATCAGGCGCAAATAACACTCTGGGGAGCAGTAGGGGGTGTATGAACTAGTCGACTTCACTATAGTGACTTTTTATGCCTGTCATCGACTAGTCGCTGTCACGTGATAATGACCGGCAAGATGCAGCCCTCGGAAAAGACAGCAGCCTGCTGTCAGCAGGTGACAAGCTCCTGCGCTCGGGGGGGCAACACGCTGTGCCAGTGCGTCGGTACTGACACGCGATCGTTCATGTCGGTTCATTTCCTTTAATGTTTTCTGTCTTTTATTTGCGCCTGATGTGTTTCGCTGCTGTGGAGCGGGGCACACCTTGTCCTCCGACGCACTGAAGGAAATGAACGATCGAGTGTTAAATAATTTGGCAACACCTGATTGTTACTGTGGCCGTGCTCAGGAGGCAGATCCGACCGCATAAACAGCGGAGCGCTCCCTGCTTGGCGGCCGCATCAGTGATCAGTGCGCCGGAGGACAAGGTGATGCGCCCCGCTCCACAGCAGCGAAACACATCAGGCGCAAATAAAAGACAGAAAACATTAAAGGAAATGAACCAACATGAACGATTGCGTGTCAGTACCGACGCACTGGCACAGTGCGTTGCCCCCCCGAGCGCAGGAGCTTGTCACCTGCTGACAGCAGGCTGCTGTCTTTTCCGAGGGCTGCATCTTGCTGGTCATTATCACGTGACAGCGACTAGTCGATGGCAGGCTAAAAAGTCACTATAGTGGAGTTGACTAGTTCATACAACCCCTGCTACTGCTCCCCAGTGTTCTGCAGCATAATCAGCACGTTCTCTTTGAACTTGATATCAAATTTTCGCCTCCTCTTCATCTCCGCACGGTTAAAGTTACCCTCGCGGTCTATCGCTGGCAAATCAAAAGTGAGACGATGACACAACCGCCCCCCGTACTTGCTTGTTACCACATTCCACCCGGCCACAATAAGAGACCGGCCAGTATTCACCTCCGCTGACTCCGACACCGGCCAAAATTGGAGACCCGGCCTTTAATTGAATACCAGCCTGTATTAGAGGATTTACGGTAAATTTGGTTTGGGGAACTTCTTCATAAACTGGCTACAAACATTATACAGTTCACCAACTGCACGTGTCAGGACGAACGACCAAATATCAGCTAGCTTCTGTCTTCAGAGGGGGACCAGGCAGGGATGCCCACTCTCCCCCTCGCTGTTTGCTATCTTTATCGAACCACTAGCGGCAGCAATTAGGCAAACAACAGGTATTAAAGGGATAAAGTGTAAGAAAATAGAACATAAGATCAGTCTTTAAATGGTAAAATGGTAAATGGCCTGTATTTGACATAGCACCTTCTAGAGTCCTGAAACCCCTCAAGGCGCTTTACAACACAATCAGCCATTCACCCATTCACACACACATTCACACACTGGTGGGGATGAGCTACGATGTAGCCACAGCTGCCCTGGGGCGCACTGACAGAGGCGAGGCTGCCGAGCACTGGCACCACCGGTCCCTCCGACCACCACCAGCAGGCAACGTGGGTTAGGTGTCTTGCCCAAGGACACAATGACAGCGATAGACTGAGCGGGGCTCGAACCTGCAACCTTCCGATTACGGGGCGAGCACTTAACTCCTGTGCCACCGTTTCCCCACCTTGTCAGATGATGTTTTAATCTTTCTCCAGAATTCTCAATCCTCTCTCCCAGTCAATAAAACTGATAAACTCTTTTTCAAGAGTTTCAGATTACTCTATAAACTGGTTAAAATCTTCAGTTCTACCAATTAATTTCTCGTTTGCCAATTTACTTAATACACAACTGGAGTCAGGGAAAATCACATACTGGGAAGTAATGTCTCTCCAAAGTTGACACATCTAACCAAACTGAACTACATCCCACTTTTAAAGAAAGTGGAAGATGATCTTGCAAGATGGAAATCCTTACCAATATCACTCATGGGGAGAGTTGCTACAATTAAAATGATGGTCTTACCCAGAATAAATTACTTATTCTCGATGATCCCAAACAAACCACCAGCTGACTGGTTTGAATCTCTGGACTCCTTAATTACCAAATTCCTTTGGCAGGATAAACCTCCATGAATTAGCTTAAAAACGCTTCAGAAGACCAAAGACAGAGGAGGACTGGATCTACCCAACTTTTATTATTATTTCTTAGCCAACAGGCTGCAATAAATTATATATTTATTCATCAAGTTGATGCAGTGATAACTGGATCTTGTTGTATTGTTGTTGTGTCCCATTTTTTTTCTCTCTTTCTGCAGGTCTAGAAGCAGACTCTTGTTCATTATTGTTTATTTTTGTGGAACCCATGGGTCATTTAATCAGGTGTGACAGGCTGTAAACAACAACAGGAAGTAAACAGATGCTCTCTCATCTAGATGAGCTGCAGCGCTCCTCACAGGTGCGCCCACGGTTAAAAACTCAGAAACCCAAAAGACAAATAAAAGCTCTGAACAGGAATCAGTGAGACCGGGGTCGGGTCAGGAGCTGGGTCCTGCTGCGTTTGTGAAAGTGACGCTGGTTGCTAACGTAACGGGGAAGCGGACGACTCCGTCACCTTTATGTTAAAAACAGGACCAAGTATCAGGTTCTGAATCAGGACACATTCATCCTATGTCTCTTATTCAGATCAGTGGTCAAATAATTTCAGACATGTGGCTACATGACCTTTGATCTCTTCTGTAGGGCTTTCCAAATCAAAGATGGTCTTCACTGGAAAATCTGCTCCATTCAGCCTCTGCAGCTCTATTCTCTGAGCCCAGCGCGTTCGGACCATCCGTGGCTCCAGCTGATTCAAACACTTTGCTTTTCAAATACGAAGCTGCCTGAAGAGCTTTCAGCTGGAAGCTTAAAGGTCAGCAGCGTCTCCTGGTGTTTGGGCCTGTTTTCCACCTGCTTAGTGAAAACTGGTGCATTTATTTGTATTTATGGTAGATGATGTTTGAGATCAGAGAAAACCAGGAGTCAGATTTGTGATTTCTGACGTCTGGCCGGCTGTTCGAGATCTCTACCAGATAACTCAACCACATTTAGCTCCCAGACCCTTTGATTCTTCTGCTTTTATGTTTAATTGGATCCTATCAGAACCTTCATTCTTCTGTTCCAGATCGCTGCAAAGAAATAAGATTTAAATGCAAATGCAGCTCAGAGAGCTGATCCAGTCCGCTCAGTGAACACACACATTCAGACTTAATGGGATTTTCATGCTCAACTAACTAAAACAAACAAAATATATAGAAACATATAGACACCGGTTTAGCAGAAAAAGGTTATGGTTTGAGGGCTCTAAATGTGACTTTCTGGTTCCGCACGTTGGGCCTGGACTCGTTCGTTTTCTTCAAGGCACTCGGGGAGTACAGACGCTTCTCTCTTTCGCTCCCTTATCTTTTCTTCCCAAGGCTCTTTGTCCTGTCTGCCCACAGAGAACTTCTCTGCATTTCTTCTGAAAAACTTTATTTTTACTAACCATGGATTTGATAAATTGGTCATTCAACACGATTGATAAGATTTTTACAACAATGAGAACGGAGCAGGGGGCTCCCACATGTCCACAGGGGACACACCCGGTGGGGTATATGCTGGATTCCTGGAAGGAACGGAAGATCATATGACTCTGCCAGCTGTCCATTGAGGATATCGAAGACGTGTGGATATTCGGCCTGATGATCCCTGGATTTCTCCTGATTGGAGTGGGAGGATATCTGGTTTTCTGGAAATTTGGGAAGACGGGAGCAATTGGAGAGTGACCCGCACCCACGGAAAGCACCGTCCGTGTGGAGACTTCTCAGACTGGGACGTTACTCGAGGTGAATCGTAAGCTGGACAATGTCCTAGCCGGTATTAGTGCGCAAAATGGATGTCATCTCGGAGAGTCACTGGACGGTATGGACAAGTTTAAAAACCCAAAATTGGCTTCACTGGAGGACTGGAAATGATCAGTTTAAAGACTGAAGGCAGAGAGGAAAATTATCTCAGCCTGACCCAAACAAAGTCTTGTTATCTGAATCTGACGCCCTGGTAGCCTTGAGTGGCAAGCAAATAAAAACCCCACGACAGATGTCGTGAAAACCCGACCCCCCCCCCGCCTTCAGATTGGGGGACTTCAGTCTGGTGAGGTCATCAATCTGCAGGAGTCAATGTGCTCTTTACTTCTCCCAAGATCTCCCTCCCACCTGTGACTGTACAGTAGATGAGCACCGTAGATAGCTGCTCTCGCTGGGGGAAACAGAAATGTGAGTCCCTGCTCATAAAGGGTTCCCCGGGGCAGCAGCTGGGCCCCCCAGCTCCCAACATGGTTCCTGGAGACAGGAGCTGGAATAGGTGTGAGGTTTCTCTGTGAGACGGTTAAGATGTTTGAGCGTAGACTGAAGGAGCAGCGGCTGTCCTCACTTCTCTTCATCAATAACCGTCAACAGAAAAAAAAACCTGGAGCTGCTGTGAGTTGTGGACTTAATTAGTGCAGAATGCCACAGAGCTCATTAGGACTAAATCGTGGTGGCGCTTAAAGACTCTTCTGTTCGTTGTTGACAGAATCATCTTCATCAAAAGAACAAAAAAGAAAACATTCATCTGGGAGAGTCAGGCATCCTTTCTGGACCACGGTCCAGCGTCTGAAGAGAGATGTGATTAGTGCGACTGACAGCAAGAGGTCAGAATGATTAACACCTCCCCATCACCTCCATGTGTCACCTCCTCTGTTCTGTTGTCCTCCGTCTCCTGACTTCCCTTTAGTCCTGTTCTTGTCTCCAACACTTCTGCTTTCAGCGTACTCTTGGCCTATTTTCACCTGGTTCTCCCTAGAAAATTTGCTTGTGATACAAGTCAGATACAGCTGCTCCTAAATCCCATTTTCCTGACTGTTTTTCTCATCTCCCGTCTCTTTTGTAGGATAAACCTCCTCTGTGATTCCGTCTGAAGATTTCATGAGAGCTAATCCTTTCTAAGCAGATTTAAGTCTAACTGAGCCTGTCTACACTCCAGGTGAAATCTACCTCCCTAAAGGTGGTAGCAGATTCTATTTCCAGAAACCATCACATGTAATCGTGGACTGAACTCAATCTGAGTGTTGCTGGGTGGGCCTCTATGGACCTCCATAAGATACTTTCATCATGACATTAACCCAGGGGGTTATCCTGATAAACCCCTGCTTACCAAAGCACGCCCGTTCACTCAAGGATTCAACGTTAAAACCAACAAGGCTCAGGTGGTTTCAATCTTCTCCAAGTGAAGCAAGCCTCGCACGCGTCCACATGCAGACCCTGTTAATCGATGCTAGATAAACGATAAAGGAATGAGACCACAGAGCCTCGTTCTTCCAAACGGAGAAAGAATTAATAACTTGTGCCTACGAGGACCGCAAAGATATCAGAACTAATAAAGAGACCACTAGCTGCTTGACTAAAGCTGTGTAGCTGGTGCAATTTAGTTACAACGCCCAGTGTTTACATGTTTCCATGGCAACGCGTTTTGATCATTTCTGAGTCGTTTACATGTTTGGTTCCAGAGTCTGGATGTTTAGAGACTGGAGGACTTTTAAGAATGTATGTTGGTGGTGGGCATGTGACCCTAAAGTTAACGCTGTAAATCGTTTATCACAAATAAACATTTAGCACACATATTACACATGGAGGATGAAACGTCACGTGTGTCATTTAATAAAAATACTACCCTGTTTGCCACGTGTGAGCCAAGTACAAGCTGTTAAATGTCACCATAATGAAGTAATTCCTTTCATATGTATTACGTACGCAGCTGTAGGTAGTCAAAGGATATTTTAATATATTCATAAAGAGGACAGCATGTTAATTATACGGGTCCATCCCAGACTAAAGCTGATAAATAATTATACTTATTAATGATGCTGACATCAGGAGCAAAATCAGCAGAATGAAACGCTCCAGGCTGCAAATGAAAATTAAGTACAACAAATGTTAAGCTGTAAATCCAATTTGAACTCAAATTTAAACGTTTAAACTCCACATTTATTAATAATTTAGACATCAAGAACAAAGCTGCAGTTGCAGCTACCGCTGTGAGCCAGCGGTGGCGCTAACTCACCACTAGCTGCTGACAAGGAAAAGGTAAAATCATTTGCCTCGTCCACTCATATTCACCAGTCTTCAGTAAGCCTAGCAGCTAGCCTGCCGCGGAGCAGGTTGGTTCTCCAGCATGTGTTACCATGGTGACTGGGAGGGCTTCCAGACTAGCGTCGTTAGTGTTACTGAATTTGGGGAAGTTAAACCGGGATTTTCAAAGAGAGCTTGGATTTTGGGATTAGCTCGCTACAGGAAATGCCCCCCAGGTCTCCTGGTCATGTACTGACAAGCCTGGGTCGGCTGTAGAGTTCTCTCAGCATCATTAAAGGAGACTTATTATGATTTTTTAAAAATCAGAATAGTTGATAAAACATGTTCATCAAGGCCCAAATCCCTCTCACACAAAAGAATGTCAGCAATTTTATTCTTGACAGTTTCAAAACCTTCCAGAATTATTTCAGGATTCTGTCTCTTTAAGAAAACAAGCTGTAGCTGGCCACACCGACCCACCCACTTAAAGAGAGCCTAAAGGTGTTTCTCAATGCCAAGGAACCTCGCCTTGATGTCTTGGCCCCACCCCGATTGCCTAGGAGATACGTCATCAGGAACTGCCAAGATGTGTTCCAATGTTCATGTTCTACTGAGGCGTGTGCTCTCCGTTTGTTAGCCGTTTAGCTAGCTGAGCAAAGATACATGGGAGGTATCTTATAGCCTAGCCTTGGCCAAACATTTCCCAGAATACACCACTGTATTTTCAAAAGGATGGCAGATCAGAAGCTGGCAGCTACTTCGGGGGCAAATTTCAAGTTTAAAAGTAAGTCAACTAATTAAAAATTTTTTTTAGATGCAAAGAAGTTATCTATGGTTGGTTAGTTGCTTAGTAGTTACAGCTTCGGTGGCTAGCGGGTAGTAACTCACTTACATATTTAATTTAACAAACATATACACAATTTAAAAAGTAAAAGTCTCGTTATATATTTATATTTACACAAATACATATAAAATATAACGTTATCTCCTGTGTCACGTGACGTTACGTGACCGCTGTGGAAGTGTGTGATGTAAGTCTGTTCCATTTAACCATTTTCTTTGATCAAGGAAGGAGAGTGTCCTCGCAAGACATCGCCACGCAAGACCAGGTGCCTTGACATTGAGAAACACTCACGCCAATCTACTTCCTGACCATGGAAGAACAAAAAAATTAATGCAAGTCACTGGGGATAAAAACTCAATTTTCTAATTTGCATGTTATGTTCCATGGATTTCACGTATGATGTTCGTGAATTTTAAAGACACATTTTGATGACAAGAAAGCACTTAGTTTCAACAGCGAGAGAACGCTACATTAGGTTTTGTAAAGAAATAAGTCCAGGACTACAAATGCGCTTCATGAAAGTGACATCATCGAACCAGACACGGAGAAAAACAGGGAAACAGCTTTAAGTTCAGCGAACTTCAAATCCTTCCTCTGGGGGGAAAGAACCACCATAAATCTGACCATGTGGTAAGTAGCAGCTACGCTAGGGGAGAGGAGATTATGTGGTGACGTTACATATGCAAGGTACCAATGTCTGATTTGTAGTCATGCTAATTATGAACTTTTACAAGCTGATAAATCTCAATGTACGTGACTGCCGTGGTCGAAACACCCATCATTAGTTTTCATTTAAATTGCAGTACAACATGTGTATGATCCAGGGCGTAAAGCAAAGCGGGTTAGAAAATAGCTCTTTTAGCCCCGTTGACTTGCATTCACTTTTTCGTTCTTTCCGGGACCCGTGAGCTGACCGGAAAGGGGAGGAGACTTAAGCTCCCTACAGGCTGGCTGTTTATCACACGTGAAAAGCTCGTAACTCTCAGCACCACAATGGTTATGGGACAAGACTCCTGAGCCGAGCTAACATCACAAAAGTCATCATTTAAATTTCCTCATCTGCTGACACAAAGAGTAAAATCAATTTTCCGTTACTGATTTACACTAATATTAAGTATCAAGTTCAATATTAATTTGCACTGGTAGAGAAAATTTAAATGCCAGTTCTGCTAATTAAGATAAATCACCGCCAGGCTCCATCAGTTTTCAAAAGGCATGGCAGTGGTCAGCCCATCCCCCGACAGCGCGGCTGGAGGACCCATCGTTTTAAACATGGCAGCAGTCAAAGGCAGTTGCAGCTTAATAGAGAATATAAAAAAGTGCTGCATGGAAATGTCCCACGCGTGAACTCCACAACAGTGATGGGACTCATGGCTCGTTCATTAGTTGGTCGTTCACCTCAAAGAGCAGTTCAAAGGACTGTTCTCTTTTGAAGGAAGCGGAGCTCTGAGAGTGGTGGTGGTTGGAGCAAGGTGTCCCTCCAGTGTTCGCGAGAGCGCACGGGGGAGGGGGGGCACTACTGTCAGACACAATGAACGGTTTTCTACAAGGACTCGGCTCTCATCGTTCACTTTGAAAACCTGTTCAGAAGATTAGATTTGTTTGTGAACGTCACACCACTACTCGATGAATAAGGAAAAACAAAGTTTATGACAAGCTTTCCATTGTTCACGCACGCTCACATTAACACACCACTGGTGATGGTGAGCTACTATAGCTACAGCTGCTCTGTGGTCTGACAGAGGCAAGGCTGCTATTTGACATCAGCCCCTCTGGGACACGCCTTAAAGGTGTGGAACATTGAACAACCATTTTTAATGCTTATTTCTGATATCAGTCACTCATGCAGGCTGAACATGAAAATAGTCTCCTACACCTATCTCCTGCATTAGCTTCTGATGGAAAATAGACTGTGAAACTCTAGGATTAAAAAATCCTGACAGATCTATGTCACACTGTCACTTATCATTCATGGGCTCACCATCTTGACTCATGATGCTGTTGTTAGCAAATCAGAGGATAGATGTCCAAATATCAGGAAATAAAACTCCAAAACCTGCCGTTTGAAGTTCAGCTATGATGTGGCTAGGTCCCTGGGACCTCTACTCTACATTATTTAGGAGCAGAACAGCACAGGTGTGAGAGGGTCTCCGCTCAATAATACCAGAGAAGGAGAAACAGCCGCTGCTACCGGAGTCCCCAAAAGAAAAACACCATTTGAAGTCACGGACAACAAAAGCTATCTGGACCTAGAACACCGTGACGGGTGTCGATCTTGTTTACTCTGGCAACGAAGACTCCAGTATCAGGGGGTGTGGCCTAGGGATGATCGTGGACAAGAAGGGTGAGAGTTTTATAGATGTGGTGAAACAGCTTTAACAGCTACATGTTCAACAGACCTTCACTAGGGAAGATTGTCTTTTCTTCATTCATAGGAGAAAGTTGTCACCGATTAGTGACTGCATCTCTCTCTCTCTCTCTCTCTCTCTCTCTCTCTTTCTCTCTGTGTGTGTGTGTGTGTGTGTGTGTGTGTGTGAGCTAGGATGTGACTAATGAACTGTCACTCACACAGACTCGCGTGCACTCACAAACACATGTCCACTGTATTAGTGAAATGCCAGGATGCAGCAGAGGACTGTCTCTGTGAGGACTGTCATTGTGGCATTCTGACATCATAACACACCTTGTTGTAGCTTCTCTGTGATTTGATTGAGAAGGTCACCTAATCATTTCCTGTGATGTAAATGAAGTTGGTGCCCTTTCTGCAGCAACATGATTACCAGCTAATTTTTAAGTTAATAATCTTCCTTATTGCACATTATTAAAGGGGTACTTTGCCAATTTTTCACATTTTAAAATCATTTTCTTGAGCCAGTATTTGCTTAAACCCTTTACAGGGTTAATGAAAGGGCACCCAGCCCTCAGGAACTGCTCTGGAGTGGTTCTCCTCTTATCTTTCTGAGCGCTCTTTTTCTGTGGCCGTCTCCAAGTTTAGGTCCTTCACCACCTCCCTTACCCATGGTGTCCCACAAGGTTCTGTGCTGGGGCCCCTGCTCTTCCTCCTCTATCTGCTTCCTCTTCAGCACATCCTGAGCTCCTTCAAAGGAATCTCCTACCATCTTTATGCAGATGACATCCAACTGTACATCTCCTTTAAGCCCCATGAGATGTCTAAGCTGCAGCTGTTACACACCTGCTTAGACTCTATCAAAACCTGGATGGCTGGGAGCTTTCTTCAGCTGAATGAAGATAAGACTGAGATCCTCATCTGTGCCCCAGACAAGCTGGTTCCCAAAGTCAGAGACTCTCTTGGTCAGCTTGCTTCTCACACCAAACCTTCTGTCAGGAATCTTGGCGTGACCTTTGACCCAGCTCTCACCCTGGATTCTCATGTCAGTTCTCTTGTTCGCTCTTCCTTCTTCCATCTCAGGAACATTGCTAAGCTGAGTCCCATTCTGTCCCGCTCTGAACTTGAGACTGTTCTCCACACCTTCATCTCCTCACTCTTAGACTACTGTAACTCTCTTTTCACGTGTCTGAGCAGAACCTCCCTGAACTCTCTACGATATGAGGACCAAAACCCGGCCCTCATATCGTAGACCTTCTGTTGTAGCCTTAGGGGTGAGGTTGGAGGTGAGATGTGAACAGAGTGTTTGTTACAGTTAGGTTTGGGAATACAGTGGTTATGTTTAGGGTTTGGGTTTGGCATAAATGCAGTTACTAGAAATAATGGGTCAGTACAAAGTTCTACTATGGTTAGAAAAACAAACTCGTGTGTGTGTGTGTGTGTGTGTGTGTATGGGGGGGGGGGGGGGGGATGATGATTGTCATGTGGTAAAGTGCCTTGGTGGGTTCTAGGACTTTAAAAGGTGCTTTATAAGTAGAGGCCTGTAGCAGTGCACATGGGGACAGACGTCAGCGGGGGAGCGAGGAGTGGACGGAGCTGCGGAAGCACAGCGGGGCACAGCATTCCCAATCAAAGGGATGAGGGATTTATACACAGGTGATGGATGAGAAGAGGCAGACTGAAAGGAGACAGAGAGGAGTCCAGAGGTGACTGAAGCAGGTCACGAGCACTGAGATACATAAAGAGTTGGTGAACTCAAAAGCTGAGTGGTCTGATTGACGTGTGAACCCTATGTCACTGGTCATTGCTATACGTCCATTTACCTGTTTAACATTGTAACTTTCACCCAAGAAAATATGCTTTTCTGAGTGAAGGCAGCTGAGGAGGTGCTTTGGTGTTGATCTTTCGACTAAACACTAACCCTGGAACAGGGGCGCGACAGATTTTAATCAACAGAAAACAACTCGCAAGGCTTTTATTCATAGAGACCACTGCATTAGGGAATGAGAGCTTTTACATTTGCACATCAATATCTTATACAGCCCAGCACACACAGGCTACCTGCAGCAGCATGCACTTGTTTATGTGTGTGTGTGTGTGTTCTGTAAGTACATTAAACAGGACGCGGTTATGTGAACACATTCCACATTCTCTTTCTTGTCATGATTTGATTCATGATTTATCTGTTGAGTTTGTGCAGCAGTGAAATCCACCCATAATCAGCAGTGAGTGCCAAAGTTCAGCAATGCTTTCTGATCATCAGCTTTGAAATGTGGAGTTGATTTTGCTGTAATGAAATGTTTTATTCTTGTTTTATTGAACCGGCTCCACACAAATGGTTCCTCGTCAGCTGTTGAAGGTCACTTACAGTCAAAAACAGAAGCAGCTTGCAGGAAGTCATATTGGATGCTCAACAGCTCCCACAGCTTCATCCAGATATCCTAGACAGACCGTAGGAGTAGCAAAAGGATTTTGCTCTGCACGTTAGCCTAGCGACGCTCCATTGGAGCCTCAGCAGGTCTACCATTGGCCTGAGCAGTATTGTGTTATGTCAGTCACAGCCCTCTATCGGTTTGGAGGCCAATCGCCGAGCTCTATCGGTTTAGTGGGCCGGATGATGCGACTGAATGAAGCAACTTACTCCGGTTTCACACTGAAAGCATCGGTGGCGCAGAACAGAAGCGGAACATCACTACCTCAATTAGAATCCATTATAGTCTATGGACTGTTTCAAACCAGCAGCAACACGACGATTTCCAGGCGCATCCCAGAAGCCGTGCAGCGTTGTTAAAATAAGCCATTCTGCTCGGAGTTTCACTCTCGATCCCAAACTTAGGACCGTTTCTGCCTTTTCCAATGGTTACTGTTGTTGCTGGTTTCTCTATTTTCCTCCACAGCACCTAGATTACCACGTAGTGCGCCAGTCAAATGTGTTCAGACTGTGTAGCACACATTTAACGAAGCTTCGAATCAGTAAAAAAACGAGTTGAGGAATTTAATGAATTGAACCATTGGAATCAATCGATGATTCATTTCAGCTCTAATTGTGTGATCTCGTGAGTCCAATGAAAGCACAGCAAGGAAGCCGTGCCACTGCCAAGACTCTCCTGGTGTGAAAAGGACTGCTTTGAAGTTCACGAGTAAACCATTCTTACCGCTGCCCAGAGGTGGAAGGAGTACTAAAATTTCCTACTTAATTACGAGTACCAATACTTTGATAATTATTTACTCAAGTACAAGTAAATGTACTTGCCTAAATTTTTACTCAAGTAAAAGTAAAAAGTATCGTAAATAAAATGTACTCAAAGTAAAAGTTACTTAGTTACATTTTTGTCGGCGTAAAGATGGCTACATCAGTGTAAAATCCCAACACCAGTTCACAACACGCTCGTGTGTGTGCGCGCACACACACACACACACACACACACACACACACACACACACACACACACACACACACACACACACACAGTTTGATGGTGGGATTTCTATCCAATCAGTGAGAACAGGACGTGCACATTGATTGGACGAGGTTTTTCTAGGATTGTACGTTTCAATTGTGATCAAAATTATTCTTTATTTTGAAAAACAAAATGTTAATTTTTAGATGCATGTGAGGTATCTCAATGTTCTCATTAAAAACTTTAACATGAGCCTGTGCTCTAACCTGTCACATAACAAGCTAAATGAAAGTCAAACATTTCAGATGGACCGTATGATAGCTGCCATGGACGTAATTTTCACTTGAGAAGCGGGGGGGACACGGGGGGGGGGGGTCTTTACAGTATGCTCTAATGGGAAACAGGTTTCAACACAAACGGCTGTTTTCCGCTTGGTCCTAGAGCTCAACCAGTGTCAATTTAATATAGCGTAATATTGTTTTTGGATGGTAAAAAGTACAGGGGTCAAAACTTGATTTTGGAAAAAGTGGGGGGGACATGTCCCCCCTGCCCCCCCCCCAAAATTACGTCCATGATAGCTGCTAACGTTGGCCCTGCCCTGCTTTACCTCTACATTACAGTTCCTTCCTCCATGTCCATCCTAGAGCTCCTCTCTGACCTTCATGCTTATTTAGAGCAGCTGATTTTTAAAGTTAGCAGAGTTAATCCTTGGTAGTGGGTTCACTCACTCATTTAACCCTTCACCACTGAAATCAGTTTGTTCATTCCAGTCCTCCTAAATAATCATCCAATAATCCAACTGGAATCCTTAAGGGTCCCGTAACGTCCATCCTGTCAGAATAGGCCTTGGGAGCCCAGGTGTTACTAGAACTAATGGTGTCTCCTCACCAGCGTGAGCCTCCAAACTGTGAAGGTTGGTCTCCAAACATGAACTTTAAATTCATGCATTTATCTCCTCTTGTAAAACTTTAACATGTTTTAAAAGGCTTGTATCATGATAAGTTATACCTCCCAGTGTCACGATGCGGTGTTGATGGACCCAAAATGCAGTACCCAGGATGACACGGAGGCAGGGATGATGATTTTAAGTAAAAGGTCTTTATTTTGTAGGTGAGCCAAAAACCAAGGTAATCCAAACTTGGAGTCAAAATCCAAAAGCCAAAAAATCCAAAAGGTCAAAAGCAGATTCTTATCTGGGGATGAAGAACTCTGGTTAAACACGAAGGGACTAAACTGACACAATCAACAAACATTAATGGACCGACACGAGACAAAGACAAGGCAAGGCTTAAATAGACTGGGAGAGGCAATCAGGAAAACAGGCAGCAGGTGTGCGGAGTGACCTGCTGGAGGGAAGGCAGGTGACGATAATAATCTAAATGGGGAAACAGAACATAGAATGGCAGATAACCCTAAAATACAATATTTAAACCTAAAGGGAAAGGCTCACACAAACTATCTGGAGGAGGACATAATACACACACACATATACACTCATACACACACACAAACACTAACTGGACAGGACACACACACACACACACACACAAACTGGGCAGGACACACACACACACACACACACACACACACACACACACACACACACACATACACATACACACTGAGCTGGGGTCAAGGCTGGAGCTACAGACTGGAGGAGGCTGAGGATGACTACATGAAACACCGGACCTGAAGGGATAATATGAGGACCTACAACCAGAAGACACAATATAGAGACGCAGACCATGACACCCAGACCAAAGACTGGTCCAATATAAGATAAAGCATCATCATAACCACTGTAGAGACGTCATTATTTATGAATTATAAGTTATTTTCCTGAGCCATTACTTCAGCCAAGAAATAAGATGCATGGATTTGATGAAACCATGCTGTCTCATGCAGTCCTATATGTGTAACACACACACACACACACACACACACACACACGCACGCACGCACGCACGCACGCACACACACACACACACGCGTGCACACACACACGCACGCGCACGCACGCACGCACACACACACACACACGCACACACCATGACTAATTTAACTACACTGAACTGCTTTTGTAATAAAGGAATCTCTCATTCTGGAGTAAAATAAAGAAACAAGCTAAATCATCACATATGTGCGGCACCAAGGAGCATCTTCTGAGTTCAAACACAGGGATGGAGCACAATGTTTACACCTGAACAGTATCAGGATGTTTTAACTCACAGAGGCCTGCAGGTCTTCTGTTTTATGAGCAAAGCGCTGATAATCCGCTTGTTATGACCAGGGGCGGATTTAGCAATTTGGGGGCCCAAGGCGAACACAGACAAGGGGCCCCTTACACTAAATTTTCGACAATCTTACCTTTAACTGGATTTGCGAAACTCTCCCCTCTTCTGACACGAGTTATTTTCACTTTTTATTAGTCCTCCTCTTTTTTCCTGTATTTCCCTTTGAGTGCCTTCAATATTTGCTCTGCTTTCTTCTTCCTGTCAGTGCTCCTGTGCTTTAGCCTTGGTTATTTTTTTTCTATTTTCCATTTTGGTCTATGTTTTCCTCCCTTTAAATGTTTTCCATTGTCTTTCCTTTCTGCTTACTTTTGATGTTTACATCGAAAAACGACGTCACGTTCAGAAGTGAAGATAAAAGCTTTTATTAAGCATGCTGCTGCTTTCTCTTATTGGAGCCACTAGGATAACTTCATGTCATGCTTCATGTTTTTGACTACCGCTTTGAGTTTGTTACGAACGCTCCCGCCTCTCTTCTTATTATTATTTGTGGTCTTGTGGCACTTGGCAAACAACAGTTTGGTGCATTACTGCCACCAACTGGATTGGAGTGGAATGACTACCAATCACTTCCAGTTTGTGCATCGCCGTCTTAATAACCCTCTTATGACCATAATTATAACAGGGCCGCCTGGTATTGTTTTAATCTTATGGCTGTAAAATTGTAATAAAAGCGCAAAGTGTGTGTAACTCTTTCAGAACAACCTCAGCTTTTAGTGTATGGTTTGTATTTAGAATTTATTTCTATTAAAGCCTTTAAAAAATCAGCTTAAAAGTGAAAAAGCAAAAAACGGATTTGAATTTTTTTACATTTATTACTGAACAGGAACTTCAAAATTACTGGGCAAACAATTTAAACTTTGAACTGAAATGCATCTATTCTTAAAAAAATGTGAACCTTGGTATCTTTTTTAGCTGTTTTTAAGACCATTTATTTTTGTAAACTTTCAGACATTTTTATTTGATGTGGTAGACCTTGAAGCAGTTTCTCTCCAGCTGCAGGCAGAGTCCTGCACACCTCTCACTGCCATGGGGTGCTTCTCTGGCACACCGTGCACTGCTATACCAAAAACTTTTGTTTTAGCAAAAATAATTATTTATTGTAAAAAGATAAATAATGCTGGAATGAAGCTGAATCTTACAATGAGCAAATAGTTGAGGGTTGTTCAAATAAAAAAATAAAAAATAAAGACTGAACAAACGTTCATACCCTGGTTCACTGGAGATCTGTCCTTCTTCGTGGTCACTGTCTTCAGATATAAGCCTTCTGGGACACCTAATAGATCGTGTTGATTTTCTTTGAGGCATTTCCATAATTTCATGCTAGTTTTTATGCTGATTACCTTCCCCGTTCCGTTATCCGCTTTCACCGCGGCGCTGCGCTCCGTTTCAATCAGGCTGTACAGCAGGATTTCCCCTCGTAGCGATATTTTCCCTAACTCTGATTGCTTCATTCTATACATCGTTGGAAAGCTGCTTTTATGTATTTTTAGGAACCGTTGGAATTTCCTGGATCTGATCAGCCATTCAAAAGTTATATAACGGAGCATTTTGGATGACAAACTCAGCAGGTCTCTGAATCTGTGTTGTGATTCTTTGCGCTCAAGACAGGGAATCCCGGTGGCTACCGTAATGTATTGTATATGCACGAAAAGCCCCATTTTTAATCTTTCCAGCACTTTTGGAGTTTTAATGATATCTTGAACAGTTCAGGAATTATGGTAATGAGAAATGCGCATGTCCAATCCCGTCTGCAGCCACAGGTTGGTAATAAGAGTATTGTGGCATTAACAGAGGGGTGCCGGCGGTCAGGGCTGGGGGGCCCCCCAACACAAGGGGGGCCCAGGCGGCCGCCTACCTATGCCTAATGGTACAACCGCCTCTGGTTATGAGCGCTAAACGTTATTTTGCCGCAGCCGTGCTGAGCAGTAGGGAAACACATTTCAAACACGGAACCGAGTCTGGTTACCGAACCGAGTGGACTTCTGATGACGTCACACCGGTGCGCGAAGGTGCGGGATCCAACCCACAGGGGAGGAGAGAGAGAGGAGGTAAACAGCGAGTGGATCACAGGGACTGAACTGATGTTTTGGAGCAGAAGTGTACACCCACACCCCCCACGGTTTAGACGCGGTGCTCATGCAGGTGTCTCTTCCTGTTCCGACGCTGCTACACGCAATATGTTTAATTTATTAAGCCTACAATTTGTTTTTACTCAGTAACGGATATGATTTAAAATGTAGTGAATTACAATTCTTTTTTAATAATGTACTCAAGTAAAAGTAAAATTACAGATTTTAAAAACGACTTAAAAAGTATAAATATACAAAAAAGCTACTCAATTACAGTAAAGTGAGTAAATGTAATTCGTTACTTTCCACCTCTGCCGTTTGCCGCCACAGATGCTTCCAGTGTGAAACCGGGATAAGATGGCAACAGCTCGTTTGAAACGGCTTTGGCATCAACTTGTACTGTTTAGACTTGGGTTTTTCTGTAAGTCAAGAGCAGATAGAGGTACTTAAGTTCTTTATTTAGAAATAGGATGGATCTGGGTCTTCTTCAACAATGGCTGTATTCGAGATGAGCCAGTTCTGCGCAGATTAGACCAGCGGTGACCAGTGAGCATTGCATGCCGGTTAGATTTGTGTCCGACTTGACGCCAACTTGCTCTAACGTCATGCATACGTAGGCAACGATAACCTCGTGAGATCAAGGCGGCCTCAGATTTTGGAGCAAGGCGCTGCAGTTGCTCTCCCTGGGCTGCAAAACCTAGAGGATGACGGGAAACGCCTGGCTCTCACCTGATCTAAGATCTGATTGGTTCACATTTTGATCCAAACATCCGGTGGTAGAACATGAAATGTTAGTTGTTGCTATAAATCAGGTGTTGATGATGACAACTATATAGGCCATGAAGAGAAATGTGTTTTGTGTTCTTTTGTCACGTTTCCTATGAGCACACTAAACCTACAGCTGATAACCTTTACTTATTATTACAGTCATGTCTTCATATACAATATATGATCCACAAGCACGTGAGGATGTGTTTCAGCTGCTAACAGGCACCAGGATTACAATTGAAAATTGAACAAGTGTGAACGCTAACGCGATATCTTCATCCATCGTCACCCCCGAGCTACACATGCAGGAAATTGTGTCCGACTTAAACGCCGGCCTTCAGCCACCCCCCCTGCTGCTTCCGTCTGCTCTCGTCTGTTTTCCAGGCGAGGCGCGGCTCAACTCGAACACGGGCAATGTGCGGTGGACCGCCCCGTTGACTGACATCTGCAGGTGAGTGTGTCACATTGATCGTTTTCCAATAGCAAGTGGAGACAGCTTTAAAGACAACCATACAGTAGATGCCGCCTCATGACTGAGCTCTGTCTGTGGCAGAGGCCAGACTAGATTCTAGACTACATGTGTTGTGATTTAATGCTACATAAATAAACTGAATTAAACCCAAATCAGATTTTACATATAAGGTTTGGTCTGTTGAAGCTCAGCTGAGCGTCTGGAGCTCTGAGCAATGAGAGTATCTGTTGGTCCACTTATAATAGTGTGAGAAAGTAGGGAAGACGACTAAATGTAGGCATAAATGTGGCTCATGAATTTATAAATGACAGCAGAAACCAATCTGTTGTGCAACAACTCTAGAGGAAAATGTCTTAGAAGAATCTGTGTGTGAAAGGAAAAAAGGCTTGGATGAGCAGGAAACGTGCGGGCACCCTATCACACACAGGGAACGGCTACAACAACACACACACACACACGCGCACACACACACACACACGCACGTGCGCGCGCACACACACGCACACACACACACGCACGTGCGCGCACACACACACACACGCACGCACTTGCACGTGCACGCACACACACACACAAACATACATACACACACACACACACACAAACATACATACACACACACACGCACGCATGCACGCACGCACGCACACATATGCATGCACACATGCACGCACGCACACATATGCATGCACACATGCACGCACACGCACACACACACACATGCACACACACACACACGCACGCACATGCATGCACACGTGTGCACACACACACACACACACACAAACACACATTTATGTTCGACTTTGATCTTTGGCATCAAATTTTTACTCATGAACATCCTCACCATACATTTCTTTGGTTCCTTTCTCTTCCTAGCATTCCCTCAAACAAACAAACACACACACACACACACACACACACACACACACACACACACACACACACACACACACACACACACACACACACACACACACATCAGGACAGATGGCCATGCTGTGTGCTCTCACTCAGCAGATGCACAAGAGCATTAATCATGAGATAAAATATTCAAACGGCGGGTTTAACTCTTGCCAGGGTGGTGCAGCTCCCTGGAAAAAGCCCTTATTTACTTTTCCTTGATCGTCACAGCTAAGCCGACCCTCTCATATGATTCAAATGTAAACACATCACATAAGCTTTGCTGCAGCTTTATTTCCTCAGTGAGGACCGTGAAGACGACCCCTGAAGAAAAAAGCCTCCTCACTTTTATGATGTTCTGACTGCAGCAACCAGCTTTCTGAGCTTTTCTGCTGCGTGTAACCGTGAACTTTGACCACTGCTATCAGCATGAACTGAAAACAATGTTGGAGACGTTTTCAGTCAGATACTTCCTGCTCAAAGAAACCATCCGTTCATTTTTAAGATTTGTGTGCCTGAAGGTTCACTAATGGCTTCAGGAGGTAGCGGTTGGAATCCCAACAGCTCACATTTAAAATGATCATCCACACCGACATTCTTGCCAATAAATAACAGAGTTTGGATTGAATCTTTGGGGATGTATAGAGTCACACACTGACGTAGTTTTGACTTTAGACGTGGGGTGGGGTGGGGGGGACACAACCTGCATGAGGACTGGGGGGGGGGTTACAGTATGTTCTACTGGGAGAGTCTATTTAATATAGCGAAATATTGTTTTTGCATGGTAAAAAGTGCAGGGGACAAAAACGTGACTTTGGAAAAAGTGAGGGACATGTCCCCCCTGACCCCCCCCCCCCACACACACACACATACACACACACACACAAATTACTTCTATGCTTTGTTCAGTAAATCTGCTGGGGTCCCTAGTGCGAATGAATGCCCTCAGATCCATTCTCAGGGAAAAAGCTCTGGTGCTCCAGTAGGATAGACTCTTGCTCATTAATATTCATGATATGCTAATGACTCGCCTCCTATTGGCTTTCTTGGGTAGAAAATGCAATTTGCCCACTGCTGACTGATTGGCTGGCTCAAAAGCACGCCTACCATTAGGGGGAGCCTCTGATTGGCAGACAGAATCGCACATGTGCTTCCCGCATGTCATTCTGGATGCTGTGGACTTAACGAGCCTTTGACAGAGGCCGTTTTTCTCTGTCCCTCGCTGCTGTGAAGAGGCACACAGGCCGTTTTTACAAAACAACGTCATCAACTTGCCACAACGCCGTGGCGCCATCAGGGACAGTGGAGCAACCGTGTCCTTTTTATAAAAGATAACACAATGGTGGCATAAAAGGGGGTATGGGGGTGGTCCCCAGCGACAAAACATTGTAAAGGTACAATTCTGTAGTTTAATTTCTGAGTGTGTAGCCTTACAGTGCGACATAGAGCCTCATGGATATGACGCTGCTGTCTGAGAAAGAATGAGCTGAGCTGAAACCTTACTCTCCCTGTAACACAGACTCGCAGCAACCCTGTAGACAGCATCCTCACAGCCAGTCCAGGTGTGTTTCTAATACTGTATGTTGCATATTTACCTTCTGGAAGATGTTTGCTTGTTTTTTTGTTGCATGCACATAATTGTTCATTCTGTGTGGGGTGAGAGCAATGCAGCCCTTCAACACACAACTGATGTGAGGATTAATAAAATGAATACATTAGTAGGTCAGCTGCTAACAGAGAGGCCTACGCTAGTAAAATGACAGTGACAGACAGCGTCTGTTAACATTTGTACAAAACAACTTGGATCTGTCAGAGGCAAATGGATGCTCTTTTAACTTGCCCCCGAGAGTTGGAGTTGTTTACTCTGCAGCTGCCTGACTGTCACTCAAACTTGTTTCACTCAACATCTGAACACGTTCAATGGCTCTCGTCCTTCTCCATGTTAAAAACACTGCTGAGAAACCCACCTTTAAAGGTGTACTGTAATAGAAATATGCTGCTTACACAACTGGGAGCTTTTGTCGGAGTCCAGAAGCTCAGTGATGGTAGTTAGTTCGGATCTCCATGTGTGATCAGTCCTGGTCGTTAGTGTCATGGTCTGCGTCCTGCACCCCCCTCATGTGTCTCCTGGTGTTCTCCATCCCTCTCTAGGTTTCCCTTATGTGTCTCCTTGTCTGCATCCCTCCATGTGTCTCCTTGTCAGGGTGTCCGCGGGTCCTTAAAAAGTCTTAAATTTGCTTTTCCAAATTTAAGGCCCTAAAAATCCTTAAAAATGAAAAATAATCCTTAAATCCAGTTTCCAAAGGTCTTAAATTACCAAAGACCCAAATAAACAAGATTCTTTTATTTCTACAAAATGTTCATGACTTTCTAGTTGGTGTTCAGTATTTTTTGTGTACGATATTGGCGTAAGCGGAACTGTACACATTCAGTTGGTCGTGAAAGGGGGCTATTTTTAGATGAGCACATTAGCTGGTTAAGCTAGTGGGAGCTTGCGCCATGGGGAAGTGCAAGTTTATTTGTAACTGGATGGCTAATCCCACGTTCGCGACGCGGTAAGTACCGGTTTCAGGCAATAGCTGGAAATTATAGCTCAAATGTAATTAAAAAAAAGCTTAAATTTGGTCAAAGTGGCCTTAAAAAGGTCTTAATAAGTCTTAAATATGGCTCCCTTAAACCTGCAGATACCCTGCTTGTGTTCGCCAGCCCACTCCAGGTTTTCCCCTTAGGTGTTCTTTTTAGGTTTCTGTGCCCCTTTAGGTCTCCAGCTCCCTCAGGTTTCCCCGGAGTGTTTTCAGATTCAGAAATCCCATCCCTGTTTTTCTCATGGTTGCCTTGTTTTCAGGTTTTAGGAGTTCACTCATCTGTAGTTTCTCTGTAGATTTATTTCACCTAGTCAGTTCTCCCCACTCAGCTAATTACTCCCCACACACCTGTGACCTGTTTCCCTCTGTGTATATAACCCTGTCTGCGTGTCAGTGTGGGGTGTGTCCATTGTTTGTGTCAGCTTGTCTGACGGAGAAGTAGAAGCGGGGTGATGTGGGTGTGTTTGGAGGACTTGGTCGGAAGCCGAGCACAGGCGTTCTGAACCGCCTGTAGACGGTTAGCTATTTCAAATGCATCTGGAAGCTTTATGCTAAACGCCGTCGGCTTTGAGACGTTTCTTCTTTTGTTCTTCAGCACAAAGATGTGATAGATGATCTAAAGTAGTAAAATCCAAATCCCTGTTTTATTTTGTTAGCTCAATCATGGATATACAGCCCTGGATAATGGCTGACGAAGGGGTGTTTACCCTCCAGCTAGTGTGGATGAGTCCAGTTCCCCGAATGGAAACAATTACGTTTAAGGGGTCTATATTCAGCAACAAGAAGGTACATGTGGTTGTAAAGTCTAGGACTTCTTTAAGTAAAGACTCTTTTTGAAGCACACTTTTATTTTTAGACATTATTAAATGAAATTCTGCTGGTTGCCATGTGATCACAACTACAGAACTGAAATGTTGGAGTGGAATAAAATACCATGAACAACACAGAAGAAAACCCAATCTGACTGTGCTGAAGCCATCCCACACAACAACTCTATAAATACCAGAGACGACTGGTCCCAGTTCACCGAGGAGCTCTGAGTAAACCCTACACAGTATTTCTCTGGTGCCAACGGCCCGGCTGACTCAGAGTAACAGAGAATCCGGACCCACTGGTAAAAGAGGAACCGCACAATCCGGTTCGCATGTCCTACAGCCGTCCCACAGGACGGGTCCAGTTAACGCCACTGAATCATTCCTGAGCAGGAACTCCCCCGGGTCCAGAAGGGCCAAGAGCTTTTTGCAGCCTGGTAATTTCTAAATCCCTGATCCAAGCAAAGAGCCGAACAAATTGCATCATTATACCTTACAGCATCAGAGGATTAGATCCTGGGAGTGAAAGTGGCCACCGAGTGCCACTTGACTGCGTGTGCCGCTGACTTCATCAGCAGCACACTGCTGTCTCTGATTATTCGTGACTTTAGATCGTGGCTGTTTGCAGCAGACGCACCCCGCAGGAGAAGGCTGCCCTGTTCCAACCCGGACCCCACACAGATAACAGGAGCCACGTCACGCTGGAGGTAATAAACAGGGGATTTGGGGAACTTCTTCAAGCTCAAACAAATTCACGTAAAACACCGTAATAAAAAGGACAGGGAGGTGGCTTCTCAGGTGGATGCACTATGCTGGAGATCCTGGGACAAGCTCCTCAGGATGGACGCAGTGTACAAATGGAACAGATGTCCGGCTGAAAGGATGATAGAGTTTCCATATGCTCTAGAAACCGAGCTCCTCTGTGGAAAACTCTGAAGAGTGTTTTGACACGATTGTGTCATCAGCAGCTAGTTTTTAGCACACTAACAGGTAGAAGGTTGGTCCCAAAAGGCTACTAACTTCCTGTTGCTCCACTTGCTTTTGGTACTTTGTCTGAAACGGCAACAGGAGTAAATCTGCACCTCTGTGTCAAAAACCTTTAGACTCTTTTAGTTTTAGCTCAGACACGTTGTAAATAACCGACAAGCGTTTGCATCCATCCTTACCGTCAGCTCACAGTCACGCAGACATGTTGGTTTGTGTTGGGTGGGAGGAAGCTGAAGTCTCCAGAGAAAACCTACGCAGCCACAGAGACTAGATCAAACCTCCACCCACCCATCCCTTCTATACTCCACCTCCACCTGCACAATGCTACAGCTAGGTTTGTCTCAGTTGTCAGAAATGAAGCAGAATCTTTCAAACTAGACAAAGATTCACATTAACAGCTAGAACACTTCTGTGCTGTTCTGTAAGAACACAGCTCTGTCATCTAGGTTTCACACACACACACACACGCGCGCGCGCACACACACACACACACACACACACACGCGCGCGCACACACACACACACACACACACACACACACACACACACACACACACACACACACACACACACACACTTGTGTTATTAACAGACAAATGGCCGTAAGCGGTTCCAGACGAGCCGTGGTTCTGCGGTTCTGTAATCCGGCGTGTTCATTAGCCCGGGTGGCCTACATTCCCTGCTGGTTTGGATTAGCATAGCTGGAGCTTCTGCTGTCACTCATCTGATCTCATGACATCATTGTCTGAAGCAGCCATGCTGATTGGCTGACACGGCTCTGGTGGGATCGCTGCGGTGCAGCACGTCTCGGCCCTCATTACAACCACAGAGTCTCACGGGTAGGTTAACCTTCAGAGGAGAGCGGGAACAAAACGGTTGTTCCTCCTACACCCCTCTGGCCTGTGAGACACAATTAGCACAATAAAATATTAATGCATTTGAACCTGTCCACGAGCAGGAAATGAAAAAGGTCTTGGTGCAGCGGAGCTGGGAGCAGAATGGGAAAACATTTGGGTTCTAACAAGTCACAGCTGTAAATGCTGTCACGTCATTCTTGAGTTGGATTTCTAAAGATAAAATGAAATGATGGGGTTTTGTAGTAAAACCCATCAGTGGCCTGACTTTGTGGCTTTCAGGGAATATAAAAGCAGACACCTGTAACCCTCTGGAGGCAGGCGTTGCAGATTAGCAACGTTGAACCTACCTGGTTACTCCACACGCGTGTCACATGAGCATGTTTTAACTCAGAAGTTCCCTGAGGGACTTAGTCGTTCGTCCTTTTATCAACACTTATTTAGAGCCTGAGGGGGTTAAAGGTGAGGTTAAATGTTAAATAGAAGACATTTGTGGGGTAGAATGGTGGTGGCAGAAACCGTTACATCCCCCTTTTAAAAACTGGCACGAGCACAACAGCGTGCCTCTCCTCTGGGGGGTGTGACAGCCTCCATCAAACAGGGCTGAAGCTGTCCATTCACTGGCCTCTGCTCTCACAAAGCTTTGGAACAACCTCGGCGACCTCAGACCCGCGTCCTCCGTGGAGGACGGTGACCTGGAATGCAGGGATAAGGGCGGGCTTAGGAAGTCAGGGTTCCAGTTTGACTACTGACACTAACCCCAACCCTAACTAACTCTGTCTGGGCCAAATGTTTCCACTTTAGGTCTCTGAATAATCCTCATGCTCCGTTAAGCAGCTGTCTGACTGCTCTGGAACATTTCCACTGACCAATAGAAACATCTGTAAGGATTAACGGAGATGTCTGCAGACATACTAGAGGTCTGAAGGCTAGCAGCTCCAGCGTGGCTAGCATGAAGGAACACAGATCAAGAGATGATGTGTGTTCAGCATGAATGCACATCTGCAGGGATGAACTGGGGTGTGGTGGTGAAGAGGAGCTAATCCAGAGACAAGATCATGGTGATCTTCTTCAGATTGCTGCTGAGGACTCCAAAGCTCTTTACACTACAGCCATTCATCCGTTCACACGCTGGAGGTGACGAGCTATGGTAGCCACAGCTGCCCTGGGGAACACTGGTCCTGCCACCAGGTCATAGCCCAAGGACACATTGGCATTGACAAAGCCTGGGTTTGAACCTGCAACCCACTGGTTACAGGGTGCACTCGTAAGCCCTGACATGCCACCCCCCGTCTCTGACCTGAGAGTAAAACATAAAACCAGAACCCAAATATGTCACACTTAAGACATCACACTACCTTTTCCTTCTTTTAAATGTTAGCAGCAATCTTAACGACTCCACAGCGTTCACCGCTGCACCACCGTGCTGCCGCTCTGACCCCAAATCCACACTGGAGGCATCAGAAGCATCAGAACGGCGGTGAGGCGGTTTACTGGCGTGTTTCACAGCGTGTCAATCAACACCAGAGAGGAAACGCAGCGTGGCATCTCCGCTGTCCTCCTCGCTAGATTCGTGAGATGAGAAAATCCCTCAAGTAGCCATCTACCATAAAACCAAGAAGAAGGAGGTCCATTTGATATCGCTGTTTGATGTCACGTATAATGCTATTCCTCTCCACTGCTGAGCTGTGGTGGCCTCATGGAGGGGGCCATCGGCTAGCACACTGCTGCTAACCACTTAAACATTCTCCCTCTCCTGATAATAACACTTTACTCTCTTTGACGTTGGATGTGCTACTACTAGTTTAGCCGTTTAAATATAGATCCACTAGGATAAATACAATAAAGTTTATCTCTCACCAAATAGAATATTTACTAAGAAATCACAATGTAACCTGTGTGTGTGTGTGTGTGTGTGTGTGTGTGTGTGTGTGTGTGTGTGTGTGTGTGTGTTCTCCATCCCCAGTGAGTCGTGGTGGATGGCTGCTTAAAAGGGAGTTTTCCTCTCCACTGTCGCTGCATGCTTGCTTAGTATGAGGATTGCTGTAAAGACTCTGACACTAGTCAGTGACTCGATGCAACCTGCTGGGATCCTTATATAGGAAACTTTTTACTGATTGGCTTAATGACCTGACCTGTTTTGGAACGTTTACTGTGTGAAGGTCTTTGAGACGACGCTTGTCGTGATTTGGCGTTTTATAAATATATTTGAATTGAATTGATTAAAGCCATGAAAATCATGTATCGATGTAATCTACATAGATAACCAATTGAATCTCTACAATGGTCTTTTATTTAGAAAATTATAGGACGTTTTACATTGATACCATGTGTGATTTCCTGTCCAGCCCTATGTTAACTGCAGAAATTAATGCATCCCAAAAGTGGCTTGTGGCAACAATAGAAACCAATCTTATGTCTAACAGCGCAACGCGGCGCGCTGCTTCTGGGACGCACCTGAAATGTTCGGCCGGTTTGGACCAACCCTTTCGACTGTAACAGATTCTATTTGAAGCAGAGGTGTTTCGCTGGTGTTTTGTACTGCTGATGTCTCCACTGTGCCTCTACCTCACTCACATTCACCTCAAATTTCTGTCTCAGCGGAATAGCGTTGTTAGACCTCTCAGTTGCCATGGTGACTTGAACTGAACAAGCTAGTTAAAGCTAGCTCAGTTCTGGGCTGTCCACTGGATTCAGTTGAGGAGACGTGTGAAAGGAGGACGCTGGGGAAGATGACCACCATCTTAAAAACCCCTCCCACCCACTGTGTTCCACTGTGGAGACCATGGACAGCTCCTTCAGAGGCAGACTGACATCCCAGATGTAAAACTACCGTAGGTCATTCATCCCCTCTGCAGTATGAGTGTATAACGCTTCAGTTTAACCGGTTCTGGCATTATCCTGGTACACAATAAGACGGTGGCACAGGAGTTAAGTGCTCGCCCCGTAATCAGAAGGTTGCAGGTTCGAGCCCCACTCAGTTTGTCCCTGTCATTGTGTCCATGGGCAAGACACTTAATCCCCTTGACTGCTGGTGGTGTCAGAGGGACCGGGGGCGCCTCTGTCAGTGCGCCCCTGGGCAGCTGTAGCTAGATCGTAGCTCACCCCCACCAGTGTGTGAATGGGTGAATGACTGAGTGTGTTGTAAAGTGCCTTGGGGGTTCTAGGACTCTAGAAGGTGCTATATCAAATGCAGGCCATTTACCATTTACAATAACACCAATGCAACATTCAATATGTGTTCAATACTCGTGCAACACCAGATTTACTTCATATCCTAGTGTCCTTTATGCTGCGTCGTTCTTAACTGTTGTTTGTGGTTTTTAGTGGTTAAAGGTTACAATACTAGCTTACTGTCTATGTGCATGTACCTTTGTTATTATTTTTCTTCAAATTATTGTCTAAGTGTTGGTGCTGCTGTAAAAAGTGACTACCACACTGTGGGATCAATAAATTCTATTTTATTCTATTCTATTCTATTCTAATGCCACCGATGCATGTGAAGAAGGGCATGTGGGGCAGCTGTGGCTACGTTGTGGTTTGCCATCACCAGCAGTGTGTGAATGCACATAAAAAATGAAAAGATCTGTTGGCAACAAACAAAGTGATCAGATTTCAATAAAGATTAATCAGCCTGCTTCTCATCTATTATGACTAATGTCTACACCCATTTTGTTAGAAAGCAGTTGACTGCACACACTCGTTAGATCATTTATCTCCCGTTAAACTGCTGTAGTTCCTTGTTTCTAATAACTCATCTGGAAAACCCTCCCTGACTTTGCCAAGATGCTTCAACCATGATTCCTTTGATTTATGATCAAAAATATTTGGTGTCATTAATGATTATTTCAAGCCTCAATTATTTGTGAAAACTTTAATACAACAAGCTGCTCTGATCTAGAGAAAGAACTTGGCCCTGTCAGTGCACCCCGGGGTAGTGGTGCTGATGTAGCTCATCATCACCAGCACTAGAGGAACAAATCAGAGCCGGGCCGGGGGCGGAGCAAATGACAGAGCCCTTTAAACCCATTAAGGTCGTGATGACATGATTTTAGCTGTGGTGCCCTGCAGGGGTGGACTGGGACCAAAAATGGGCCCTGGCCTGCGGAGGGGACATGTGACCATCACATGTGAGATCGGGGGCGGGGGTGCTGCTTCTGCTCGCAGACTCGTGTGTCCAGCCGAACGGAGTGGGGGTGGGTTTGCGTGCGGGGGGTCTGGGTTGGCCCAAGCTTGGCAAGCAGCCCACCGGGACAGTGCCAGAATGCCAGATAGGCCAGTCCATCCCTGGTGCCCTGTATTTGGGAACTGGGCCGTCAGTGCCAGTTTACTGACCTCATCTGATGTTACAATGGTGGTGACTGGACAGCTGTGAATCCCAGAAGGGCCGGTGTTTTTCTCCCCCCACCCCACTTGTCGGAGATCGCCCAGGCTGTAGGAGCATCCAGCCTCCCAAACAGAGAGGACCGGTACGGCCACTTCTGATTCTGTGTTGTTCTGGTCATTTATTTCTGATCACATATCTGTCCGTCCTAAAACATCGGCCATCCACATCCACCCAGCACCGCCCCTCCCGATATGCCGGACTCGCGCTCCATGAGGGGCAACCTTTTTTACACGTACTTCATCCCTAAAGTCAGTCGGTCTTGTAAAGATTTTAGCAACCATGACTAAACCCTGACTGGGGCAGCTTATATGAACCCTAAACAAATCAGCATGAGAGGAATTTTTTTTAGAATGGAGCTCATTCTCCTCTCAAGCCAAGTTATGGACGTGCTTGTCTTCTCCAGCATCCTTCGTTTGTGTTAGAGGCGCCGTTCTGTCTCGTCTGCCTTGTTGCAGGGGCCCCTCCCCTTCCCGCTACCTCCCCCAGCCATTTCAAAGCTCTGCCCCTGATCACCAGCGTGTGAACGGGTGAATGACTGTAGGGTAAGGCGCGTTGGAGTTTCTTGACTCAGAGTGGCGGTATTAAAGTGCAGGTTATTTATCATAACTGATGTTTTTTAGGGATCCTAAATTCTGATGCTCAGGAATTAATGTTTTGACTACAGAAAGACAACAAGCAGGACTTTAACACCATCTGGTGAATTTGTTTTTCTTTTATTGCTTCAGGCAGAACTGTTCTGATCCATCCATCCATCCACCCATCCATCCATCCATCCATCCATCCATCCATCCATCATCCATCCATCCATCCATCCATCCATCCATCCATCCATCCATCCATCCATCATCCATCCATCCATCCATCCATCCATCCATCCATCCATCCATCCATCCATCCATCCATCCATCCATCCATCCATCCATCCATCCATCCATCCATCCATCCATCCATTTTCATCCGCATATCCGGAGTCGGGTCGCGGGGGCAGTAGCGTAAGGCGAGAGGCCCAGACTTCCCTCTCCCCAGCCACTTGGGCCAGCTCCTCCGGGGGAATCCCAAGGCGTTCCCTGGCCAGGTGAGAGACATAGTCCCTCCACCGTGTCCTGGGTCTACCTTTAGGTCTCCTCCCGGTTGGACGTGCCCAGAAAACCTCACCAGGGAGGCATCCTGACCAGATGTCTGAGCCAGGGAGGCTCCTCTCGATGTGGAGGAGCAGCAGGTCTACTCCGAGCCCCTCCCTGATGACCGAGCTTCTCACCCTATCTCTAAGGGAGAGCCCAGCCACTCTTTGGAGAGAACTCATTTTGGCCGCTTGTATCTGTGATCTCGTTCTTTCGGTCACTACCCAAAGCTCATGACCATAGGTGAGGGTAGGAACGTAGATCGACCGGTAAATCGAGAGCTTCACCTTCTGACTCAGCTCTCTCTTCACCACGACAGACCGGTACAACGCCCGCATCACTGCAGATGCAGCACCAATCCGCCTATCGATCTCACGCTCCAGTTTTCCCTCACTCGTGAACAAGACCCCGAGATACTTAAACTCCTCCACTTGGGGCAAGACCTCATCCCTGACCTGGAGAAGGCATTCTACTTTTTTCCAACTCAAGACCATGGTCTCAGATTTAGAGAAGCTGATTCTCATCCCAGCTGCTTCACACTTGGCTGCGAATGCTGAAGATCACGTTCGATGAAGCCAACAGGACCACATCATCTGCAAAAAGCAGAGACCTGATCCTCAGGCCACCAAAACAGATGCCCTCCACACCTTGGCTGCGCCCAGAAATCTTGTCCATAAAGGTTATGAACAGAATCGGTGACAAAGGGCAGCCTTGGCGGAGTCCAACTCTCACTGGGAATGAGCCCGACTTACTGCCGGCAATGCGGCCCAAGCTCTGACACCGGTCATACAGGGACCTAACAGCCCGTATCAGAGGGCCTGCTACCCCATACTCCCTGAGTACCCCCCACAGGGCCCCCCGAGGGACGAGGTCAAACGCCTTCTCCAAATCCACAAAACACATGTAGACTGGTTGGGCAGATTCCCACACACCTTCCAGGATCCCCCTAAGGGTATTGAGCTGGTCCAGTGTTCCTAAAGCGAGGCACAAACTGGGAAAGCTTCTGTAGCTCACACTTCCACAACAGATTGTAAAAGAACGGCAAAAGCTAGAAATGTAGGTCTACTCTTTCTTTTGGTAGTTTTGGTGTTTACATGCTTGTAGAGCACAATATTCAGTGACTCTTCAATGAAAGAGTAAAAATTCTCAAAAACACTGGCAGTCAGGGGCTTTCGGATCAGACAACGGTTGGCAATAAATGAGTTAATATTTCCAATTTATTTATAGCTATACTATGTTGCTAAGAAGCATTAAAATGTTTGAAGTTCATTTGTTTTTGAAATGCAACTTTAATTCATAATAAAACACCTCGTTGCTTACCGACCACCGACTTCATTCACAAAAGAAGATGCTGAATCCAGACCTAGGGTGTTTCAATGTGAAGGCGGCTGGTCTCACGAGGCATCGCCTTGCTTACGAGGACACTTTCCTTCCTTGGTTAAAGAAAACGGTTAAATGGAGCAAATTTACATCACGTGACCACGGCTTCTGCGGCGGTCACTTCACATCACGTGACACGGGAAGTAACGTTATATTTAATACAAATAAGTTTGAATATAAATGTATAACGTTACTTTTTAAATTGTGCACATATTAGTTAAATTAAATATGTTAGCGAGTTACTACCTGGAAGCCACCAAAGCTGCTACTAACCAACTGCTTCGGATCTAAAAACACATTTCAGATATCAGCCAGTTAGTAACAATGAGTTGAATTACATTTAAATTGGACATTTGCCCCTGAAGTAGCTGCCGGCTCCTGATCTACAAGGCACCTCCTGTGTATCCTTGCGCAGCTAGCTAAACAGCTAACAAATGGAGAACAGAACATTGGAAGGCAACCAGAGCAAGACAAGAATTCAAGGCAAGGTTCCTTGACATTGAGAAACACTCCTAATCATTGAGTTTAAATAGGCCTCAGCTAGTCTGCCTCAGAGAAGGCTTGTCCACAAGCATTTGTCACCACAGTGAATGGGCGGGGCTTCGGGCTAGCCTCGTTTGTGGAACCCAGAGAGTGAGAAACAACTGAAAATATGCTGAGGAAGGTGACTGGACAAGGGATGGGTGAATGAATAATGATTGCCACAGATGTGGAGAGGAAACCAAGGAGCCGAGGGAAGGAACACAGAACCTGACAAGGGGCACGGGGAGCAGTAGGATCCCCCACCCCCACCCCCATAGATCCACCTCTGTATTTGTGTCTTTGTATGTGTTTACATCAGCAGCGGCAGCAGCAGCAGCAGCTTTATTTGTATTATACTTTAACAATTAAAAGGATACCCAAAGTGCTGAACACTACACACAAAAACATTTACTAATATCATGACAGTTTTAATGTGTGCTTACCTTCCGCCCTCCTGTGTTGAGCCTGAGCGGGGTCAGGTGCGGGTCAAAGATCATGTGGCTGGTTTCTATGTCAATGGGGGACTGCCTCTTTCCAATGGCACACAGGTTCCAGGCTGAGTTCACCAGACCCCAGAAGGATGGGACTGATGGGGGACAGAGACAGAGTACGTCAAAATGTGTCCATGTGGGTTCCATAAAGACAGACATCTTGGGGACATCTAGGACAGCACCTTGCTAGCTCTAAGCAAATGGACACGCACATGTACATATGTCCATATGTCCATTTGTACATGTATGTGTCCATATGGACACGTACATGTACATATGGACACGTACACGTACAAATGGACATATGGACACGTACGTGTCCATAGGGTTAGGGTTAGGGTTAGCTGTAGATTACGTGTACATTTGTCCACAAGGACAAGTACATGTACATATGTCCATATGGACACGTACATGTACATATGTCCATATGTCCATATGTCCATATGTATATGTACATGTACATATGGACATATGGACATATGGACACGTACATGTACATATGGACATATGGACACGTACATGTACATATGGACATGCTGCAGCAACCAGGTCAACCTTAAATGAAGCTGCTGTCAGTAACAACCTAGCAGATTTAAAACATTTCATCTCTCAACAGACTAAATAGTTGAAAAATACAGAAAAAAATTGAATATTTCGGCCCAATATATCGGCCGGCCTCTACTAAATGGTAAATGGTAAATGGCCTGTATTTGATATAGCGCCTTCTAGAGTCCTGGAACCCCCCAAGGCGCTTTACAACACAATCAGTCATTCACCCATTCACACACACATTCACACACTGGTGGGGATGAGCTACAATGTAGCCACAGCTGCCCTGGGGCGCACTGACAGAGGCGAGGCTGCCGAGCACTGGCGCCACCAGTCCCTCCGACCACCACCAGCAGGCAATGTGGGTTAAGTGTCTTGCCCAAGGACACAACGACAGTGACAGACTGAGCGGGTCTCGAACCTGCGACCTTCCGATTGCGGGGCGAGCACTTAACTCCTGTGCCACCATCGCCCCAATGCAAAATGCAAAAGTCACAATGGGAGTTCTAATAAACAACAGTAAATAAATAAAATACAGGTTATGCGTCTACTTGAATTACACCTAAACCTGGTCGTTAGACTCGCAGCACCTCTGTGTGTGTGTGTGTGTGTGTGTGTGTGTGTGTGTGTGGGGGGGGGGGGGGTGAAGTACTCATTACAAAAGGTCTCAGTGATGATATAAAGATGATTAAGCCTCAACCCTAATTCACTCAACCAGTTAATCCAAGATGAAGTGCTAACTTCAGGTAAATATCCTACAGGTGAAACTGGAAAAACTAGAATCTGGTGCATTAATGTCAGTGATCCAACCTAAATGGTGAAACGAATCTATGACACAGACTCATTCCAGGCAGATCCAGATGTTTCAGCCTTTATTAGTTCTAACTGAGACGATCATGGTTTACAGATGATCAGAACCCACATTCAACATCTCAATCAGAACGTTGGTTCAGTTCTCTAGACGCAACGCGTCACACTCTGATCAGCTGATGAATCCAGAACACCTGCAGAGGGCTCCTGAGCCTTCAGATGGTCTCTCATTGCTCTAACTAGTATAAAAGAACTGTGTTGCGTTGCCATGCATGGATTTAAACGCCCATAAAAACACCTTGTACTGGATTCTAACATGAAGAGGCAGCCAGTGCAGCGAAGCCAGGACAAGACTAACCTGCTGCATCTTTTTCATCTGCTCCTAACCCTGACCTTAACCCAAACCCTACCTCTAAACTAACAAGCAGAGTTCTGTAACATGGCACCAAAAGGAGGACCAGTAAAATGTCCTCAGTTTACAGGTAAAAAGCTTGTCATTGGTCCTGACTTTGATGTATAGATAAGTACACACACACACACTGGTCATAATGTTTTGTCAGAGAGTGGCCTAATGACAGCTCGGTGAGGGACCAGCTGTCGTAAAGACTCAACAAGATCAGCTGATGACGTTTATCAGCTCTTCTTTGATCTAAATGAGATATTCATTTAGTTTGTGCCGTGTGTGGATGCATATCCATGTCCCTTCACTAATAAGAGCAACCCGCCACACACACACACACACACACACACACACACACACACACACACACACACACACACACACACACACACACACACACACACCTTTCACGTTCACTTTCCCTCCATCAGTCTGTCCAGAGACAGACAGATGGAGGGAAAGACCTTCTCATTCATTTTGTGCGGAGGAGTGGATGACAGATGTGGCAGCCCTGAGCCCTGCTTAGCACACAATCACTTCCACAGTGTCACATCGCTAACTGTGTGTGTGTGTGTGTGTGTGTGTGTGTGTGTGTGTGTGTGTGTGTGCGTGCGTGCGTGTGTGTGTGTGTGTGTGTGTGTGTGCGTGCGTGTGTGTGTGTGTTTGTGTGTGTGTGTGTGTTGTAGCTTTCACAAATGACTTGTGTGTGTGTGTGTGTGTGTCGTAGCTTTCACAAATGACTTGTCTGTGTGTGTGTGTGCGCGTGCGTGCGTGTGTGTGTCGTAGCTTTCACAAATGACGTGTGTGTGTGTGTGTGTGTGTCACAGCTTTCATGAATGACTTCTGTGTGTGTGTGTGTGTGTGTGTGTGTG
>NC_091758.1:12860200-12870200 GCF_043380555.1 Nothobranchius furzeri | reverse complement strand
AACCTGCTTTTGCAGCACTTTCTTCTACAAGAGAAACAGGAAAGCAGATTTAAAGAGCCGCCAGTGGAAAAAGGATGCAAAATGCAACGTAGTGATGCAATAGATGTGCTAACGGTGTTTACTTCACAGAGAGAAGAACCGAGCTCTCAGAAGGTTAGCAGAGACGATGCCGGGAGGAAAGAAGACGAGCAGGATGAGGCAAAGCCTTTGGATGAGGCGAGGCGTGAGGCTGGACAGAGATAATGCACTCACCAAATGAGTGTTTCACTAAACGTGTCAACTCACAGAGAACATCGATTCAGAGACACACCTCTGTCACAAAACAATAGCCATTAAGTAGATTGGTTACTTGGAGAAATATGAGTTTTGTCATTTTCAAAATTGATGTTTAAAAGCGTCGAAAACAACCGCATCGCAAAGCCTGCAAATGCTCCCATTAACCTCTTGTTCCTTCTATAAAGCAGTTTCTCCTCTGAGATGATTTCATTATCAGTGGCTGCTGCAGTGGAAGCCATGAATGAAGCCCCTTATCATACATCCATTTTGAGTTATTGCAGGATCACACTCTGCAGCTCGCCGTCTCTGGCAGAGAGAAACTAAACACACCCATGCACACAAAGCAGATGACCTTGTCTTTTTTAAAACGGGGTGCTCTGCATCTCCATCCTCGGTAAACTTCTCTGCAGCCAAACATGTTTACAAGTCTACAGCAGCTACAGAAAGGATTCACCACCTTTCAGAAATCTAAACAAATCTTTCAGCAGCTTTACTTATCCACCCTGTAACACGACATCCACTTAAACATATCTAAGTTCAAGTTCAAGAAGGGTCCACTAATGTGATTAGTAGAGTATAAAACACCTGGAGCATCCTTGATGTAGGTAGAGCAAATGACTGGCTATGACTAGAGCTCAGGGACAGAGCTGTGGTCAGTCATGAGGCTGGAGATGGATACAACAACATCTCAAAGGCTTTATCAATCCCAAGGAGCACAGCAAAGTCCATAAACCAGAAGTGGGAAGCGTTTGGTCCTACCCTGGATCCGGTCGCCTCTCCAAACTGGAAGGAAGATCAAGGAGGAAACTGGTGGGAGAAGCTACCAAGAGGCTGATGGCCACTCTGGAGGACTTACAAGACGTTATAACAAAGAGTGGTCATTCTGTGCATGTGACAACTCCACAAGCGCTTCACAGATGTAATTTGTTCAGGAGGGTCACAAAGAAAGAGCCACTTCTCAGGAAAGGCCACGTTAAAGCTGGGTTGAGCTTTGCCAGAATGCTCTTTGAAGACTCTGATGGCAAATGGAAAAGGTCTGATGCTCAGAAGAGACCAAAACTGAACACCACACGGTACACCTGTTGTAACCCCATCACACCTCACCATCCACAACACACCATCCCTACAGTAAAGCATGGAGGTGGCAGCATCCTGTTGTGGGGGTGTTTCTCTGGCTCAGGGGCTGGGGCTCTCATTAGGGTAGAAGGAAACCTGGATGGGTCAAAATACCTTCAAACTCTTGAAGAAGACCTGCTACCCTCTGTCAGAAAGCTGAAGATGGACAGCAGATTCACCTTTCAACGTGACACCGATCAGAAGGAGACAGCTAACCCTAACAAGGTAACTGTTAGGTATTTTTATTAAATGTTCATTTTGCTTGGTCTGTGAATCTTCCTTTGTGTGGGGGGTGATGGGTCTCTGTACCTCTGTAACCCGAGAAGGCCCCGCCATCTCCATCCTTTGCTGAATAAAGCCACTGGAAACTCTGAAGGAAGTGGGAGTCGCATGGCATCTAGCTCTGGAGAGAGTTAGTGTCATTGGTGGTCTCCCCTCATTTGGCAATTCAGTGTAAAATGTCTCCCTTTTGTGATGTGTGTTTATTTCAGGTTCAAGGGATATGGAGAAGTACAAATTACCCAACATTTTGGTGGAGAATGCGGGCATGCAGAGCTGGTGAGCTGAGGGCTTTGTCTGGAGCAGAGTGGGGGAGGTTTTCGGTTGAGTCCATGGAAGGGTTTTCAGCGCCCAGCTCTCGCATGACGATTCAGGGTAATGGAAATTACGAATAATCAATCTACTCTCTCTCTCTCTGTGTCGTCCTTTAAGGTCATATGGGATAAATGAAAAATTACCTATCAGTAACGATCTAATGTGGTCCAGTCAGAGCCCAGAACTAAATCCCAGTGAAGATCTGGTACAGTCCACCAACACCTACCATCCAGTCTGACCCAACTAGAAGGCTTCTGTAGGGAAGAGTGGACACATGTTGCCATCAGCTGTTGTTACAGCTAAAGTTGGTTCAGCTAAATATTGACATGGATCTGTGTAGTTGCTGTTTTCTCGTATTGGAAAACTTTTCAGACCTGTAGTTGTGATTTCCTTCAGGCGACTGTTAGGGGCTGTAAACGATAGTAAAGCTGGTAAAAGAGACTTGGTTTGCAGGACGTGAAGGAAGCAAAATGAAAGTCTTTTAAAGGAGGTGGTTCTTCTGTAACCGCTGTATGTGGCTTAATCACAAGAAACGTTAAATCACAGTTATCCACGTTTTACCTGAAGACACAAAACTCAGCATACCTAAAACCTCTCCAGGGAGGGAAATCATTCATTCAGTTCCTTGTTGAGTTTGATGAAGTGATAGAAGAAAATGCAAAAGGGTGACTGCTGACATCTCACTCTGTTTCTGCATGATGTGTTTCTCACTCAATCTCCAAGTCTCACACACACACACACACACACACACACACACACACACACACACACACACACACACACACACACACACACACACACACACACACACACACACACCACTTCTACACCTGTATATTTAAAAAGGCTGTCAAAGTTAATGCGCTATACTCGTTATCTCTTTAAAAATAACAAACAAAACCAACAGTGTGCCAGGTTTTATGGAGCTGTTTGTTGGATCCAAATCACCAAAGCAGGGCTCCTGGTGGAAGGAGGGGACACACGACAAATTCTATAAAGGATTATTTTTCTGTAGAATGTTCTGGACAATATTTGTCATTTTGAATTGTTGCAATAAAAAACCTAATATTTTTTAATACTGCCTGCTGATACCGCTTTAAAGAACATTAGAAACAAAAAAACATCACTTTATGATGCATTTATTATCTGTAATTATGGAGATAGAGGGTGTTGTCGTCTACCTCCAGCATCAGGCACTGAAACATCTCAAGATGCCAAAAAGTGCTGCAAGAGTCATGTTTCTGGTCCACTGTTGCATGGGCCAGCGACTACCTCACTGACAGGCCTCAGTACGTGAGGCTGAGTAACTGTGTGTTCAGGGTTGCTGTATGATCTATTGGAGTTCCACATGGTACAGTACTCCCCAACTCCCTATTCGCACTCAGACTTTATTCCTTGTTGGCTGCAAGTTTGAGGGGAATGCCCTGGAGTGCAGGGACTTGTGGACTGGTGTAAGTGTAACCACCTTAGCTTAAACAAAGGAAATATGGATTTACTCCCAGAGAGACACTCCTCCCCAGCAAACAGCAAACTGAACTGGTGCCACAACACAGATGCTTTGTATAAGAAGGGCCAAAGCCGCCTCCATCTCCTGAGGAGGCTGAGGTCCTTAGGTCCATCTGCTGGATTTGTATCACTCTGTTGCTTGCTCTGTGAATCATTTGGCCGTGGTCTGCTGGTGTGCAGGCAGCTCTGACTGAGACAGGAAGAGACTGAACAAGCTAGTTAATTAAGCTAGCTTGGTTCTGGGCTGCCCACGGATTCAGTTGATGAGATATGTGAAAGGAGGATGCTGCAAACCTGACCTCCATCTTGGACAACCCCTCTCGCCTGTCTCGTTTGCTTCACCATCTCACTGTGGAGGCCATGGACAGCTTCCTCAGTAGCAGATTTAAACATCCACTGTCGTAGGCAGGGGTGGACTGACCTATCTGACATTCTGGCACTGTCCCGGTGGGCCGCTTAGCCAAGTGGGCTGCTTGCCCAGCTTGGGCTGACACTCCTCCACAGTGTGTGATCTGCAGAGCATTAGCTACATGGTAACCTGAAGCTAACAGAGTTTTTCCAGGCGTTTTTAGCAAGAAAAACGCAGTAGAGCGATGACGTGGGAGTTGTTTTACCATGTTAGCATGTAGCTAATGTCCCGCTGATCTCCGCCCGTGGAGAAGGGGCTGATCTGGAAGGCCAGGGCTCCCGGTCGCAGAGGTCTGGCCCCGCTTGTAATTTAACAGTCCCAGTCTATATTAGATCTCACATTCAGCCTAGAGGCAAGTCTGCGGGCTGCAACATCCCCCACCCCCCACCCCCACTGCTCTACCAATGGAGAGGGCCGACTGAGGGCTGATGATTCGTAAAAATGCCAGGGCCGAATTTTGGTCCCAGTCCACCCCTGGTCGTAGGTCAATCATTCCCACTGCAGTAAGACAGCATACCTCTACAGTGTTACTGGTGCCAATTTCCCCACTGTGGGATTCACAAAGTCTTTTCATTCATTCATTCATTCATTCATTCATTCATTCATTCATTCATTCATTCATTCGTTTGTTCGTTCGTTCGTTCATTTGTTCGTTCATTCATTCATTTATTCATTCATTCATAGTTAGTTTGGGATTAATTGTGAGTTAACTACAAAACTTATGTAAATAACCATGATTTAAGAAACCTTTTGATAGACAAGCCCTAATATTTCTACTTTAAAAAACACTTTAATTCTAAGTGAAGCAACAATATGAGAGGCAAGGCAAGGCAGAGCATCTTGTCCCAGGGTCACTTCAGCAAACTGCAGAGCAGGACAATGACCCTCCTACAGCCCCCAACCAGAAGAAAACCATTTTATAACATCACATCACATCATCAAATGTGCAATCTGCACACCTGCAAAGGGTTCCTGAGCCTAGACGGTCTCTCAGTCTAAGCTGGATTACTGATATAAATGGACTTTTGCCCCAGATTACCAATTTTACTGTTTCAATTGTAATCTTGCAACTAAAGTACAGCTGAGAATGTGCATCATGGGAAATCTAGTCTGCAGTTAGACTAGAGGACTTTCAACAAGGGTTTTATACTATTTGGTCTGTTTATAGTATGGAAGTTTCACTGGTATGATGATGATGATGATGATGATGATAAAACACAACTGAATTCTCCTCAGGATTTTAACAGAAGACGTGTCATTTAGGTTCATGTTGAACGTCCCACACCTAGTTTGTTTGATCACCGTGTTCATGAGGCATAGAGTGGTCTTCAAAGTCCCACGTGTCTTTTTGTAGGAGAACAAAATAACTGTTTTTTTAGGACGTCTGATGCTTTACGGCAGTGGGACTAAAACGTACTCTGGCTGTGAGAAAAACATCAGTAACTGGAAATATAAATGGTTTTAAAGCAGAGAGTTAAATGCTGGCTACACAGTATCGAGTATTTAAAGGTGCAAATCAGAAAATGTTTGGCTTTGATGTTTAAGACACATTACTATAATTTATAATTATTGGACTTTAATTGTATTTCTGCAGCTAAACACAGCTTATGATGATGTGCAGAAATGACTCAGCACTATGAGTGGTTGTGGTAGTGGGGACTGAGATGTGATTAGATGCTCATAGCAGTCATACTGTTTGCCAGAGGAAGGCAGACAAAGACAACTCTCAGAAATTTGAAGAGCAGCTCAGCCTGTCTGCACCGTTTGTATCTTCTATATGTAGCGTTATGGATATGCCATTTCTGCCCTTAACAGCTGCCCTTTGACACATTGACAGTGTGCATAAATTGCCAAGGTCGTGCGCTTGCTTCTGATGTTTACATTCCAGCAAAGAAGACAGAAGAAGGACGAAGAACGCTTTTCATTAGTTAATCAAAGAACTTTATTTTTAATAAAGCTAATCAAAACAACTGTTGGTCAATAATAATCAGGTGACCGATCTGTGAAATCACAATGTTATGATTTATGTGTTTAATGAATAACAGGACTTGGGCTAACTGAGCTAGACACCCTGATCCACATAAGGTAAACACAAGACACATTGTTCACTCATCCAATCAGAACTTCCTTTCTGATGCATGGCAGAACTCTGTGGTGTTTAGTTAATCTGTCCACTCCGATTCGCTAAGAATCAAAAACAACTAAGCTTAATAAAACAGAACAACGCCATTTTAATGCAGTTCCACCGCAGTTCCACCAGGAGGCCAACGTGTTTCAACGTAGTTCAACTTGCTTCAACGCAGTTCCAACCAAGTACTCGACCAGCTCTCGAATCCATCTGATGTCCATCATCGCTAAGTGAAGTACAGACTGGCCAGCTGTATTTTCTACTTTAAGCTGAGAACTGTCAAGCTGGAAAACTCTGTTGTTTTATCAACAAGACGACGGTTCCTTCAGAATAAAAGCTGAACTCTATGACCCAATAAGGGGGGTCTCTATGTGACGCTGAAAACCTGCCGTTGTACCGGGAGATGATCCATAGACTGGTTTGTCGTGCTGCCGACGCTGTTTCACCAGTTCCAGCACCAAGGAGGGTCGAGGACCTGGCATCCGGATCTAACACGGAAGTCTCTGCACGGTACGTAGATTGGCATAGATTGCGTCTCATGTCTTCCTCCTGAAGTCCATCGTCGGTCAGTTAGGAGCAAACAACATCTCGCACTGACTCGCCTCCACCAGATGGAGTTTCTGAACTGACACACACACCGACACTTCAGCATTACATTCATCTGCATCCATCATTAGAGAGTTAGCCCTGGTGATTGTTTCAAATAATTATGAAATAAATATTCTTAAACGTCCCATCTCTCTCTCTCTTCTTGTCTCTAATTCAATACAAGGTGTTTGAATAAAATTCCCTGTAGTAAAAACAACCTCTTTTGATTCTAAGGGCCCGGTCCAAAGATTAATGATCCAGCCCCGGTTTGGATCAGTGATATCTCTGAACCTTAATAAAAGTGTAAGAATATACCAACTATATTCCGCTACATATAATTCTGTAGATGGATCCCAACAGACCGCCAGCCTTTAAGACACAACTAGTTGTACGACGTTGGTTCCCATTTTCTCTCAGGGTTTGGTTTTAGGAACTATGAGCCTAAAACAAGCCATTTCAACAAGTTAGAAGTCCCTGTTTGTGATGTCACAAATGGGGGCATTTGCATAAAACCACCTCACAAGTCGAAGCTGAAGGATCTCTGGTTTGAGCCCCAACTGGCCCCTCCCACATATCGCTTATAGAAGCCTGAGTAGGCGATGGGTGGGCGGGGCCAACTTAAGCTAGTTTACTTAAAGTGACCTGAAACGACTCGTTCTAGCAGGTATAGCACAAACATGAGAAGGAAACTGCTGAACCACTTTGTGTGAGAGATTTAGTGCAAAGATCTTCGTATCAATTATGAAACTTTTATCAATTTGAAATAAGTCACAATATGTCACACAAATATGTCACACATGATCATGCTTGTCCAGCAGAAGACTCCTCCATCGACGTGTGGAGGGACGCAACAGAAGAGTGGCACCAGCATAACGGAGCAGGTCAGGAACATCCGCTCCACGCTAACAGCAGTGATGGAAAGGCGGTCATCACTTTCATGTTGAGCTCAGGAGATTTTGCAGGTGGTGTTTGAACCAAGTGGCCAGTCAGCTGGGCGTGTTTGTCACCAAGGAGATTCACAGAGCAGCCATCACCACTACAGCAAGTGCCGTGTGGGATTTCAGCCACTTCAAAAACGTTCAGGATTGAGCGTTTCCCGTGTCGGTGGCAACAGCCGTGAATCCAGCCAGAGAGAAGGACTTGCTGTTTTCTAATGATGTAACTCCACCGTAACCTACGCGGTGTCCCGTCCCTTTCTCTGTCTTTTCCATTTTCTTTCCCTCTTCTGTAACCTGCTCACCAGTTGTCTTTGAGCTGGGACAAAGATGGAAAAAGAAGTGCGACGTACATGAAGAGAATCACGCGTGCACGTGAACATGCACGAGTTCAGCGCCTTTGTAACGGATCTCCCTGACGCTCTCACTTACTGTTCGGGTTACACCAGGGGCTGCTGCTTGTGAAGGCTCTTCGCTAAACACTGCTGTACATGAACACCATCAAGTGACAACGGGCGTAAATGAGCTCTGTGGTGTGTTCTGACCCGCGCCAACTACATGGTGCCGCCATTGTGCCACAGTCCAAAGCAACGGAGAGGATGGAGATGAGGTGAAGCAGGTTGGAATGGGTGGAGACTTGTGTGATGTGTGATCAGAAGACAGTGGTGAGAGCAGCCATGTTGTCTGGTTTGGAGACAGTGTCCATGAGGACAAGACAGGAAACAGAACTGAAGGCTGCAGAGCTCAAGATTCTCTTTGGGAGTGACGATGATGGATAGGATCAGGAATGAGTCCATCAGAGGGACAGCTCATGTTAGCTGTTTTGGAGATAAAGTCAGAGGACAGACTGAGATGGTTTGGACATGTCGAGAGGAGAGACAGTGATTATATAAAGGGATGCTGAGGCTAGAGCCACCAGGCAGGAGGCTGAGAGGAAAGAGGACATAGTGTGAGGGTAGAGGACGCAGAAGACAGGACTAAATAGACACAGCTGAAGGGACAAGCCCAAAGAGAATAGGTTGTCCAGACCTTTATTCCTGGGGTGTTTAGTCCTGTTTTAACTACATGGCGTTGACAATACCCAGCTCTGTCTCTCATTCCCACCTAACAATCACAAAGCGTGAATCTGGGACCGTCCCTTTGACATGTTGACATAAAAGAAAGTCTCTCACATCCAACTCAAGTGCTCTGTCTTCCTAGTACAGCCAGACCAACCATTCAGCACGTTTAATCCAAACTAAAGGCCTATCTGTGTCTTCATCAAAGGCAGCTGACCTTAAAAGATCCTGTTTCCTCCGTGGCCCGTACGCCACTCTGAGTCGTTAGCACGATAAGATCAGGATGAGCCTAACACTCCACTGGTTACTCTTAGCCACCTTTCACTAGTCTTAACCTACTAAGTTAGGAATGGAATGCGTCCCATCTACAGCACTTGAATGCCTCATGTCTTGACTGGGTCGCTCCTGTTGTCTTGGGACGGCCAGCTAGCAGAGACGGCTCTCAAGCAGCCCAGACTCCATGTGCTGTTCCAGCAGGTGTTAAACATGCGAAATGGCCTGTTTCTGTATAGCGCCTTCTTAGGGTTCTACAACCATCCAAGGCGCTTCACAACACAGCTGCAGGTTTGAGCCCCACTCAGTCTGTCGCAGTTGTTCTGTCCTTGAGCAAGGCACTCAACCCTCCTTGCCTGTTGGTGGTGGTCGGAGGGGTCGGTGGCGCTAGTGTTTGGCAGTACCACTTCCGTCAGTGCATCCCTGGGCAGCTGTGGCTACACTGTAGTTCATCAACACCAGTGTGTGAATGGGTGAATGACTGATTGTGTTGCACAGCACCTTGGGGGGTTCTACGACTCTAGAAGACGCTGCATCAAATACAGACCATCCTTAGACTTAGTTTCTTCTAATCTACTCTTATCTCCTACAGCTGTTAACAACGTATGCATGTAATAGAGGTCGACCGATATGTTTTTTAAGGCCGATGCCAATACCAATTTTTAAAGAATGTTGTTGCCGGTGGCCGATATCTAAAGCCAACTACTACAGTTAAGCAGCACACTGATCGTGAAAGACAACTGAACACTCACCGTGTGCAACATAAATTAAACAAGTCAACAAATCTCACGACCGGAGAAGGGCGGCTTGCCAACCCTGGGTCGGGAGAGAGGTCCTGCCTCAAGTGGAGGAGTTCAAGTATCTCGGGGTCTTGTTCATGAGTGAGGGAGCGGGAGATCGACAGGCAGATTAGGCAACACCTGCAATGATGCGGACGCTGAACTGGTCTGTTGTGGTGGAGGAGGAGCTGAGATGGAAAGCAAGGCTCTCCTTCCGGCAGGAGACCCCCCAGTCGACCCAGGACTCCGAACTGGCCCAGGAACGCCTTGGGGGTCATACCAGAGGAGCAAGTGGAGGTGGCTGGGGAGAGGGCGGTCTGGAACTCCCTGGTTGGGGT
>NC_091758.1:12792700-12855200 GCF_043380555.1 Nothobranchius furzeri | reverse complement strand
CTTTATTAATAAACTTGAACTGTCAGATTTAAGAGGATTTCTCCTGAAATCCACTAAATAATTCAGTTGTAGTTGCTTTGAAGCTGGATTCCTCTCCATGGCTCCTCTTACATCAGACACGAATTACAAAGATACACATTTAAATAAACTGAATCTTTAATTGACTGAGATGTTCAGCGTGTTCAGACAGCAACTGTTGCAGCGCTGAAGTGTACAGGATGTTCTCAGTGGTGTGTGATGACATAAACACATCATCACAAAGTAATTCTACAATCCTGAGAAGGGAGACAGGACTCTACACAGCTGATGGGGCCCTGGGGTCAGAGGTCAGGACTCAGACCTGTATTTCCTGGCCATCTGAGCCACATTTGGTTGTTAAACACATACCAATCACACTTCCCAGAGGTAAACTCAAACTAAGTCTGGAGTAGGTCAGATTAGCCCTTCGCATGGGGCGACGGTGGCACAGGAGTTAAGTGCTCGCCCCGTAATCGGAAGGTTGCTGGTTCGAGTCCCGCTCAGTCTGTCGCTGTCGTTGTGTCCTTGGGCAAGACACTTAACCCACGCTGCCTGCTGGTGGTGGTCGGAGGGACCGGTGGTGCCAGTGCTCGGCAGCCTCGCCTCTGTCAGTGCGCCCCAGGGCAGCTGTGGCTACATTGTAGCTCATCCCCACCAGTTGTAAAGCGCCTTGAGGGGTTCCATGACTCTAGAAGGTGCTATATCAAATACAGGCTATTTACCATTTACCATTTAAATGTGCTTGTGAGAGAAAAGCACCGTCAGCTGACCACACACCCGATGACACCGCCCTGAAAAAGCTTGTATGTGGAAATGTATTCTAGTTAGGTTTCCAGATGAAGGCTGTGCTTTGTGTAAAACAAGAAACAATCAAAAAAAACATTGTATTGATCTAACTTCCCCTCTGAGTTTCTTTTTAGATGTAAGTCTTCTAAATCACAGCCCAGCTGTTGCTGTGTGGTTGTCAGACCGTGTTGTTCCTGCCAAAGCCAAAGGAACCCTTCCTGATTCCCTTTCTACAATTACGTGTTTGGCTGTAAACAAACTATGTCTGCAGCTGTAACCCAGGATCTGCCTATATTACAGAATAGAATAGAATAGAATAGAATAGAAATTTCCTTTACTGACCCTCAGTGGGGAGAATTAAGTATATCAGCTAACAGATTACAGGGTGCAGAAGAGCGGTATGGACGTGCCCTGCTGTGTGCCATTATGATCCAACAGAACAATAACCATAATAATAACAACAATAACAATAATAATAATAATAATAATAATAATAAGACTTCTAAAGTGCTTTTAGGACACTCAAAGATGCTTAAACATAAACTTGGAATTATTTGATGTATTTCAGGGAAAGTTTCCTAACTAAACTATTACTGAAGTTTTATTAAAGAGGGAACCTAAAAGAAACTAAATGCGCATCTCCTCCTACGTACACCAGGGACAGGTCTAAATGTATAATTATACTGAACTTTACTGGAAAAGCCTAAATGTTCCTTAGATGTGTGGCGTAGATCAAGGCCTGCATTTCATCAAATGGCCAAAAGTTGACTTGACTTCATGCAGGTCGTGCCTATCTGACACCGGAGGTGTCGATACAACGATACGGGCCTTGAGCTATGCTACAAATACGAATGGCTGTTTAAACAAAACAGAAAGGAAAACATAGCTTCAGTATGTTAGAGTCTTGTAACCCAGTTGAAATGTGAACTGTTGCTAGGTTAGCATTTGGCTTTGTGTTTGATGCTCTGACGTTTGTGGGGGTGCACGCTGCCGTTCCAGCCGCATCAGCGGAAGAACACATGAACAAAGAGACCGTTGAAGAACAATAGTGGCTGTGGATGACACACATGGGAGCTTCACCAGGCCATGCATCTTCTCTCTGTGTATTTCAGGGACAGGTTTCCAGATCAGTTTAATCTCTTGCAGAAATTCGTTTTGAATGCTAACAGCTGACAGCGAGAGCTGAAGCTGCATCAGAACTCAAGTGAAGATGAAATAGAGCTAAAACCATTAAAACATCTGCAGAGGTCTGTGGGAAGATTTAACGGCTTGTGACTACATTCCATGCTTTTGTTCTTTTTAAACACAGAAACAGTTTTGTTTACCTGTTTGTAGCTACAGTTTCGCCGACGGCTGCCGGCTTCTTCAGGCTGACGCTGATGGTGGCGCGTCACTTCCTTCTCCGTTTATCTGCGGGCAGCAGAGGACGTTGTCGCCCTCTACTGCCCGCTCTCCCCTCTCCGACGATGCAGTCCCATGCGTGATCCAGCGTGTAAACTCCGTCGTCCCTGTTCATGGTCCCACATCCACGTCTCCTTATCTCGATTGCTTCCTTGATCCATCTTTTGTATTTTTGTTGTTCTGTGGTTATGATCCGTGTGCTGTCCCAGTCCATTATATGGTTTTCTCTTAAGCAATGTTCTGTTACGGCTGACTTTTTTATTGTCTGCTTCTTCTTTTGCTGCTCTTGTGTGTTTTCAGTAATGTAATGTATGTCAGTAATCAGAACATTGTATCACCGAGCAAACATAAAAACAGAAGAGAGAGACCGTAAACAAGAGGACAAACACATACAACATGCTTTGAAGACCTGCAGATACCCGACATGGAAAATAAACAAAGGAAAACAAAAACAAAAACAGAAAGCAAAGAACAACCCAAAAAAAGAACCAGAAACCCAGAAAGACAAGAACCAAAACCAGTGATAACCCTACCATACATCAGAGGCATAACGGAAAAAATAAGAGCAACAATGAAAAAACACAACATAAACACACCAACAAAGCCATACACAACAGTTAGAAACAGACTAGTGCACCCAAAAGACAAAATATCAGCTGTACTTAAATGTGGAGTCGTTTACGAAATCCCATGCAAACTCTGCAATAAAACATACATAGGAGAAACCGGACGCCAACTCAACACACGAACAATAGAACATAGAAAGGAGTGCGAGAAAGAAACAAGTCGAAAACACACAAGAGCAGCAAAACAAGAAACAGAAAGTACAATAAAAAAGTCAGCCGTAACAGAACATTGCTTAAGAGAAAACCATATAATGGACTGGGACAACACACGGATCATAACCACTGAACAACAAAAATACAAAAGATGGATCAAGGAAGCAATCGAGATAAGGAGACGTGGATGTGGGACCATGAACAGGGACGACGGAGTTTACACGCTGGACCACGCATGGGACTGCATCGTCGGAGAGGGGAGAGTGGGCAGTAGAGGGCGACAACGTCCTCTGCTGCCCGCAGATAAACGGAGAAGGAAGTGACGCGCCACCATCAGCGTCAGCCTGAAGAAGCCGGCAGCCGTCGGCGAAACTGTAGCTACAAACAGGTAAACAAAACTGTTTCTGTGTTTAAAAAGAACGAAAGCATGGAATTAGAAGCACGACACAGCAAAAACACACCTAAGATTGTGACTACATTTCTGGGCGTAAAAAGTTCAGGCGCTCCTATTTCCTGATATTTGGACATCTCTCCTCTGATTGGCTAATAGAAACGCGACTCTCCCACTGACTCTGTTAGCTCTGCAACGTTAATGTTTTATCTCCACAAATAACACAAGCCTGCAGGAGTTCTGCTGTGTGGTGGAGCTGCTAATGCTAATGATTAGCTTCTACTAGTAAGACGTTCCCTTCTGTTTCCTGGACGCTAAACCAACAACAGCCTTCCTCGTCATGGGCCAAAATAGGTGAGTCCATTTTAAAGCATGGACATTCTCACTAAATGCCCAATCCACCTCAGCTGGCTCCTCCCACCATGGAGGAGAAACCGCTGTAATCTGAGTCTCTCCCAAGCGTTCGAGCTCTTCACCTTCTTCGAGGGCAGAGCCCAGCCACCCCGCGAAGAAAACACATTTTGGCCACTTGAGTGTACACAAATCACTGACCATTAAACCTTTGTTCTGGTTCTTATTCTGGCCTGAGTTCTGGTTCTGGTCTGAGTTGAAGGTGAATGTTAGAACACTGTGTTAGTGACTTGGTCCAGGAGTGGAGTAGCATCGGGACCAGCCAGGCCTAAACATGACCAGAATCACTAACTTATCTACAATCTAAATTATGTTTGTTTGTTTTATGAAAATGTTGAAATGTATTTCCAACAGTTTATAGTTTTTCTGTTTGGGAAAATGTCTCTTGGCCGAGCTGCATCCTCTACACCGTGTTTCCCAAACCCTGGTCCTCAGGGACAACTGTCCTACATGTTTTCCATGTTTCTGCTTCAGCACACCTGATTTACATTGGCTCTTCAGGAGGGCATCAAGTGCTGCAGATGCCTGTTAATCACTCAATCTTTTAAGGCTACGTTCACACTGCAGGAAAAGTGCATTAAATCCGCGTTTTTCCCCACGTGCGAGCCATATCAGATTTCTTTTATGACAGTCTGAACGCACAGATCCGATTCTTTTAAAACGTGATCCGTGTCACTTGAATATGTGGTACTAATTCTGACACATATCTGATGTTTCTGAAAGCGACTGCAGTCTGAATGTAGCCTAGTGAACTAGACCAAATTCTTGCTTTACAAAGTTTGTATATGTGAATATATAGTCTGGCTTATCAGGCTAGAGGAGAAGCACTGACAGAAGGGTTGAGGGGTCTGTCTCACATCCTGTTTTAAGTTTAGGAATTAAAAATACAGGAGCGGATGTGAACGGGAGGTGGAGGTGCTGCTGGAGCGAAGCGTTTCACTGATCTCCGTCTCCGTGAAGGGAGGGGGTCTCCGTGAGAGGGTTTTTCTCCGTGAATGAATTAACACCGGAACATTTTCAGTGAATAATAATTCAGGGAGACGGCGGGAACAAGCAGTAAAATAGTTTACAGTTTTTAAAACAGTTTCCAGCCCAAAACGGAAGAATTAACAGGTGTGAACGTTTTCACTGACAGTTTATCCGCAGGATCAGGATTACAGCACATCTCCGCCGCTCCTGGTTTCCACTCCACTGAGTGTGACTTCTTGTCTTCTGAGGTTTTGGGTGGCTTTGGGGCTGCGGAGCGTTCACACTGGGAAGTTTGATGTTGCATTTCAGTCATAGTTTGAACGGCCACACGTAAAAAAATAATCTGATTTAGTCAAAAAATCGGAATTGACCACCGAGGCCTGCAGTGAGAAGGAAGCCTAAGTCTTGTGTGTGGCATCAGGGAAGCATGGGGGTTAAAAAGGGCAACATGGAAAACATGCAGGACAGTGGGTCTTGAGGACCAGGGTTGGGAAGCACTGCTCTACATTGGATTTTCCTTTCACCCAATCAGATTTCAGTCTCTGTGTTGCTAGGAAGAGTCTAATGAGCCCCTTCAGAACCAGTAGAGCGGGCCTTCATTAGTAATTCTGTATAAGAATCTGCTTTCGAAGTCACCTCCCCGGGGCTCCTAGCTGGTTCGCTGTGATGTCAGTGGATTTCTGTCCTCTGATTGGATGGTCACAGCGAAGCTGTACCTACCTAGGGTGTTTCTCAATGCCAATTCCCGGTACCTACGAATCGATACCAGTACTTAAGGGTACTAGTTTTTGATACATTTGAGTGTTTAATAATTATTTAATTCGCTTTTTTAAATAAAATATATATATTATTTTCCCCATGTATAACCATATTTGATAAACATGATAAATAACATACAACAGTTTGTATTTTATCAACGTAGTGTTGTACAAAATTCTTCAACATACGCTCCGGCTCTTGGAGAGTACAGACGCTTTTTTCTCCCCTCCCTCCCTGCTCCTCCCAAGGCTCTCTGTCCTGTCTGCCTGTGCACTGCGCTTCTCTGCATTTTTTCTGGAAACTGGAAATTATTAAACATGGATCTGGTCAGTTGGTCTCTCAACACGGTTGACAAAATCTTTTCAACGATGAGAACGGGAGAAGGGGCTCCTGGATGCCCCTCTGGGACAGAGCCAGCTGGTTATATGATGGACTCCTGGAAACAGTGGGACTTGATCTGCCTCTCTCAACTGTCAATGGAGGATTCTGAAGATGTCTGGATATTTGTCGTTTTAGTGTCGGGATTTCTGCTGTGTGGCCTGAGCGGTTACCTGGCATACTGGAAAATTGACGAGCTTTCGAGGAATATTGGCTCAATCCCGGAGCTCAGGGATGGAATGCATCATGCTGTAAACTCAAAGACTCATATAATTGTCAAGATGAGTCGTAAGCTTGGAACTTTGGCTGAGATTCAGCCTCTGGCACAGAAGGTTGATTCGATCAGCACGGATTGGAATAGTTTGATAACGCCATTATTGGACCTGGAGGGGTTGAAGGCCAACAGAACACTAAGGCAGAGAGGAAATTATCTCTGTCTGTACCCAAAACAATTCTTATCTGAATCTGGTGCCCTCGAAGCCTGCGAGGCTGAAGTGAAAACTCCCCTCAGAAGAAATGTGGAATGCTGCCGTCGCTATGGAAACTTTTTCTCCCTATCCCAGCCTGGGCGGGACTGCAACCGGTGAAGGCCGTGGAACCGTATCTAGGAGTCAATGTGCCCTCTAACACACTTATCTCCCTCCCCTGTCCAAACACAGGTGATGAGCACTGTTCCATGCAGCTGCACGCTCTGAAGTGAGGAGAGTCCCAACCCTACTTGTAGTTTTATAAACTGTGTGATGGTGAGTTCTTGTAGTTTTATTAACTGTGTGATGGTGGTTCTTGTAGTTTTATAAACTGTGTGATGGTGAGTTCTTGTAGTTTTATTAACTGTGTGATGGTGGTTTTTGTAGTTTTATAAACTGTGTGATGGTGGGTTCTTGTAGTTTTATAAACTGTGTGATGGTGGGTTCTTGTAGTTTTATAAACTGTGTGATGGTGGATCTTGTAGTTTTATAAACTGTGTGATGGTGAGTTCTTGTAGTTTTATTAACTGTGTGATGGTGGTTCTTGTAGTTTTATAAACTGTGTGATGGTGGGTTCTTGTAGTTTTATAAACTGTGTGATGGTGGTTCTTGTAGTTTTATAAACTGTGTGATGGTGGTTCTTGTAGTTTTATAAAATGTGTGATGGTGGTTCTTGTAGTTTTATAAACTGTGTGATGGTGGTTCTTGTAGTTTTATAAAACGTGTGATGGTGGGTTGTTGTAGTTTTATAAACTGTGTGATGGTGGTTCTTGTAGTTTTATAAACTGTGTGATGGTGGTTCTTGTAGTTTTATAAACTGTGTGATGGTGGTTCTTGTAGTTTTATAAACTGTGTGATGGTGGTTCTTGTAGTTTTATAAACTGTGTGATGGTGGTTCTTGTAGTTTTATAAACTGTGTGATGGTGAGTTCTTGTAGTTTTATTAACTGTGTGATGGTGGTTCTTGTAGTTTTATTAACTGTGTGATGGTGAGTTCTTGTAGTTTTATTAACTGTGTGATGGTGGTTCTTGTAGTTTTATAAACTGTGTGATGGTGGGTTCTTGTAGTTTTATAAACTGTGTGATGGTGGTTCTTGTAGTTTTATAAACTGTGTGATGGTGGTTCTCGTAGTTTTATAAAATGTGTGATGGTGGTTCTTGTAGTTTTATAAACTGTGTGATGGTGGTTCTTGTAGTTTTATAAAATGTGTGATGGTGGTTCTTGTAGTTTTATAAACTGTGTGATGGTGGGTTCTTGTAGTTTTATAAAATGTGTGATGGTGGTTCTTGTAGTTTTATAAACTGTGTGATGGTGGCTCTTGTAGTTTTATAAAATGTGTGATGGTGGGTTGTTGTAGTTTTATAAACTGTGTGATGGTGGTTCTTGTAGTTTTATAAACTGTGTGATGGTGGTTCTTGTAGTTTTATAAACTGTGTGATGGTGGTTCTTGTAGTTTTATAAACTGTGTGATGGTGGTTCTTGTAGTTTTATAAACTGTGTGATGGTGGTTCTTGTAGTTTTATAAAATGTGTGATGGTGGGTTGTTGTAGTTTTATAAACTGTGTGATGGTGGTTCTTGTAGTTTTATAAACTATGTGATGGTGGGTTGTTGTAGTTTAATACACTGCTGATTATACTGAAGCAAACAAGCTAACATTATTTTAAACCTTTTATTTACCTACGGGAGCAGATTAAGATGATGCCTCACTTAAATCGTTGCTGCTGATTTCATCATCACCCAGTTACCCATCCCTTTTGGTGAAGTGGACCCAAACTTCAGAATGCTTCCTCTCTGCCGTGCTGCTCTGTCTATAGCTTGCCCACAGTGAATGACAACGTTACGCTCTTACGCCGGCACGCGGCTAAGTACCGAACAAAGGCTCCGTTTCATATGACGTGAATCGGTACTCATTCGGTACAATGGAATTCGGTTGGTGCCTTAAAAAGTACCGAATTCGGAACCCATCCCTAACCACAACAGCTGTCCTCTGTTGTTTGTCCACGGCCACAATATCCAGTTGGTCCACCATCACCATTTTGTTGGTCTGGATCTGAAAGTCCCACAGGAGCCAGGCTCTCTCGTTCTCAACCACCTTAGGGGGTGTTTCCCACTTTGACCTTGGGGCCTTCAGTCCATACTCTGCACAGATGTTCCTGTACACGATGCCAGCCGCTTGGTTGTGGCGTTCCATGTCTGCTTTCCCTGCCAGCATCTCACACCTCGCAGTTATGTGGTGGATTGTCTCAGGGGCCTCTTTGCGAAGCCTACACCTTGGGTCTTGTCTGGTGTGGTAGATCTTGTCCTACGACTAAATGGAGGACACCGCTGAAGGGACAAGCCAAAAGAGGAAGACTTCTCCTGATGACTCCACTCACCTCTGCAGTTGGTGGATTCTTGTCCTTTTGTGGTTCTCTTCTCATCCTCTACTATGACTGCTTCTATCAGTCTGTTCTCTGGTTTGGCTGTCAGTGCTTCCTTCCACCTGGTTCTAGATTGTTCTCTGTTTTTCAGTCACTCCACAGTTCTCCCTGTTCCCTCGCTTGTCCTGCTCGTGTATTGTTGTAGTCTTTTGGAACCCTAGCTATATGCTTGCTTCTGCTTCCCTGATGTCTCCTCCATGACCTGCATGTGGGTTGCTCCACCACCCGTCTGTCACCAGGCTGACCCTGGTAGCTGTTAAATAGGCCTGAGGAGGAGCAGGAACACAGAGCAGCAGTGAGACACGTTCTGTCGTATGAAGCATCTTCAGAGCAATCACATGAATCAGTTTGTTCTACTAAAGGATCGGTTGTTTGCACACGGTTCGAGATGGGTCACAAAGCAGCAGCCTGACTGCTGCAGCTGGTTTTAACTCCTGTTCATACATGCTTCTTCTCACTCTGCTGCTGGTTCACTACTCATCAATGACCCAGCCAAGCACAAGGGTTACAAGCACATCTCTGCAACTGAGTTTAATTTAAGAAAAAAGGCTTTTGCTGAGACCAGCATGTCACCATGCTGCAGACGTGCTCTTAGAAGGATTGAGTTGTGCATCTCAGAGCTCTGTTCAATCAGAGATCTGAGAAAAAGGATCACATCCAGATCTTTTCAAACCGAGCGGGTTTAATAAACCCTCAGCTGCTGTTCATTCCACTCATGTATGGAGAGCCACATCACTGCTCTCACATCACAGAACATCCGTGCTCAGCTGCTCTCGAGTCTGCTGAGGTGGTGGAGGAAAAATTGTGAAGCATCCAAGATCCTAACAGGACATGAGAACCTGCTGCTGCTCGCCCACAAAGCTGCAGGAGTAGCAGGTCCGTCTGAAGAGAGACTCTTTTATATTCTTTTGGGTCAAATTAGAATGAGTCTGTTTTATAAAACTACGTATTGTAACTATTATCTGTACTGTCAAATGAAGGTTTTAAGGTAGAAACTACCTAGAACAAAATAGATAAATTACAATATTTTTTTGCAGAAATGCTGTTTGAATGCTGATAGCTGAAAATGAGAGCTGAAGCTGCTTAAGAACTGAAGCGAAGCTGAAACTGAGAAACCCATCACAACCAGCTAAACCAGTGGTTTTCTGTTTGTTCCATCCTCCCTGGTCGCTGTTTACTGAAGGTCAGATGCTGATGACCTAGAACAGCTTCAAGCAAACTCACTTCAACGAGGTGACCTTCTGGTTTAACGCTGTATTTATTTTTCCAACACCACTGCTTCCTCACTCAGCCACTAAAACCACATCCAGGAGACGAAGAAGAGCACAGAAGACAGGAAACAGGACGTAAAGACAATTGTCCTGCCGTTGATCATCAACATGCTGACTAGTTAATACCTGGATTAGTAAAACTACAACAGCTGATGACAGATATCAGAGGCTGTTTCTGTGACAAGCTACTGCTGCTGAGAATAAACATACTTTTATTGTTCAAAGGTCGATCTGAAGTGGCAAAACAAACGAACGCTGTTGTGATGGACATCATAGTTAGAAATTTTAACATAAAGCCTGTCTAACGTACTGGAGCCGAGCTGGAGCAGGCCATGATGTCCCAGGGTCTCAACCTTTCATCAGGGATTTACAGCCAGCTGCTGACGACTTCGTCTCTATGTCTCACTGCACTCGCGCGCGCGCACGTGTGTGTGTGTGTGTGTGTGTGTGTGTGTGTGTGTGTGTGTGTGTGTGTGTGTGTGTGTGTGTGTGTGTGAAGAAGATCATTTCTCTCTAACCTCTTTATTTTCCCCTCCTTTGTATTCTTGTCACTTGTTCGTTTCTCCTACAGCTTGCCCGTCTCTCCAACTCCGGCTCATGCTGTGTTGATGCTCAACGCTAAGACAAAAGGTCATATTTAAAGAGACAATGAGACAGCGTGACTGTAAAACCGCCCAGCGTGAGCTTTCATGTGTGTTCGAAATATCACTGCTGTAAAGTTTGCCAAGATTTATCAGCCACCAGACATCACGTAAAAACAGGCTTCATAACGGCGCTCTGTGTCAGGGCGAAGCGCGACGACACGGGCTGGACAGAAAACACAACCACTGCCAATAACCTGGTTATTACACACGGGTTTGTGTTCAGTCACGTTAGAGTAGGAAATGAGGAGGCTAGATGAATGGAGTAGGTGTGGATAATAGGGTGAGGTGGAAAAGGACGGAACATGTAAATAAAACTCTAGATCAGGTGTGGTCACAGGTGTGACACAGCCATCCCATAGGTGCACTGAAGGAAAGAAGACAAAACATGACTTTATGTCATTTCATATCCTCCATGTCCTTTTATTTTTACCTAAAGTCCATAAAGGTAACCTGTTCTAGTGTTTGTGCCCATTTGACTCATGGTTAACCATGGGGGGGGGGGGGGGGGGGGGGGCACACTGGGGATTAGCAGCCAGTTACGTCTCGAAACATCCTAAAATGGGATTGAATTAAGAAGGGTTTATTAAACATGCGTAGTTTAGGTTTACACTTAGTACGCTGGACTTTTCCTTCATCCATCCATCCATCCATCCATCCGTTTTCTTCTGCTTATCCGGAGTCGGGTCGCGGGGGCAGCAGCCTAAGGCGAGAGGCCCAGACTTCCCTCTCCCCAGCCACTTGGGCCAGCTCCTCCGAGGGAATCCCAAGGAGTTCCCTGGCCAGGTGAGAGACATAGTCCCTCCACCGTGTCCTGGGTCTTCCTTTAGGCCTCCTCCCGGTTTGATGTTTGAGCAAGTAACAGAACATAAGTTCCTTGGAACAATCATTGATAATAAATAAAGTTGGAAACCACAAATTAAACATGTATATAATAAGGTTGAGAGAAGCATTATGAATAAAGCTCGACAGTACGTGGATTATAAATCACTCCATGTCCTTTATTATTCATTGATTCATCCCTATCTTATTTACTGTGTAGAGGTATGGGGAAACACTTATAAAACATCTATTGTACCCTTGTCTATCATACAGAAAAGAGCCCTGAGAGTCGTTCACAATGTTAGATTTAGAGAACACACTAATCCGTTATTTATATATTCAAAAATACTAAAATTTAAAGATCTACTTCAACTATATACAGCGACGTTCATGTTTAAAGTGCACAGGAAATTATTACCAAACAAAGTATTAATGCCATCTATAAAACCAGATAACATATATAATTTCAGATACAAACTTAACTTTAGGCATACATATTTTAGAACAACATTAAAGTCATTTTGTATTTCTGTTACGGGTGTAAGAGTTTGGAATAAGCTAAGTGGGGATCTAAAGCAAAGTCCCTCATTGCATAAGTTTAAAGAGAAGTACATAAGAATTATACTAATTAATTACATGGAGGAGGAGGAAAAGTTGTAAGGGTGTTGCATTCGATTGTAATTGTCTATTGTTGGTGAACTGGGAGCTGTGAATATTGGGGGGGGGGGGGGGGGGGCATAAAAATTGTAAATTTTGTTTGTGTGATTGAGGATAAAACATGTTATCAGTGTAGGGAAAACAATTTTTTTGTTTTTAATCTTCCTTAACCTACCACAGCTTCTTTCCCTTCCTATTGAACATGTTCTACATATATGTGTGTATATATATATATATATATATATATATATATATATATATATATATATATATATATATATATATACATATATATATATATATATATATATATATGTATATATATATATATATATATATATATATATATATATATATATATATATATGTATATGCACATACATATGCATGGATATCTTTTTGAATACTTTCATTTGTCTAGTGATTTACATGTTCAATAAAGAAAGAAATTAGATGTGCCGGAAAACCCGTTTTGTTCATCAACAAAACATTTTGATAAATAACACTTGTGATTTTATAGTTTTTATTAAAATCTTATACAAATGTTTTAGCTGTTTTTTCAGTGTGTGTGTGTGTGTGTGTGTGTGTGTGTGTGTGTGTGTGTATGTGTGTGTGTGTGTGTGTGTGTGTGTGTGTGTGTGTGTGTGTGTGTATGTGTGTGTGTGTGTGTGTGTGTGTATGTGTGTGTGTGTGTGTGTGTGTGTGTGTGTGTGTGTGTGTGTGTGTGTGTGTGTTTAACTCCCAGACCCGAGACCATGAAAACAGCAGTTAGAATAAAGGATGATGGGAGAATACGACGTAAAAGTACACGTCTAGTTATTTTGTGTTGTAGCGGTAACATCCGCACCAACTCGTGTCGAGGTTTGAGCTCAGGAGCAGATAAACGAACAAAAACATGATCAGTCACGTTGGTGAAGAAAACGTCTCCAACCAGACACCTTCTGCCATCAGTGAAAAACAGAAATGTTAGTTCTTTACTGCAGAGCATTTTTTCCTCTTCTGCTCTTTTAATATGTGTTGATTACTTCTCAGACTTGAGGTGAAGAAACAGAGATAAGCAGTGCAGCACAAGACTCAACAAGCAGAAACCACAATATTAAAGAAGAGAGCCTAAATCAGGAATCCAGCAGGTGACTAGAGCCAAACCATCTTTGTTGTTGTTTCTTTTTTTCATTCTAAACAATTAAATCTAATGAAAACTTAGTTCCACCACCTTCTGCATAAGAACCAGGATCTTCATTAGATCCCACACAACAAGGTTTCCTTTGATTGAGACTGAGCTCCATCACTGGATGGGATTTTAAACTGACCCTAACAACCAGCTGCTGCATGCCAGAGAGGTTAAAGAGCACCCACCAGTTTTAATCAATGACTATAATCATCTTCTGTCAGGCTAAGACTGGAAAACTAAGAATAACCGAGCTCAAAAGTACACACTCAACATGTTTGTGAAAGCTTTTGAGCCCCGCCTGCCAAAGTCCCCGTGAACGTTCTGGTGATCGGAGCTTCATCCCTAAGGGGCAGAAGCTGCATCGCTCCAGTCAGCCATCTGAGCTGATCCTGTTTGTTGCCCGTGTTAACTTTCACTTTAAGAGTAGTTGCCAGCCAGGGCTCTGCAGACAGTCCACACGATGATGACATCACCTTCTGGTGTGCAAAGGTGTGAGCTTCATAGGCTGTTGCAGTAATAATAATGTTGCAGTAATCTTTAATGAAAAAAGTAACAAAGTAGTTATTTTTCTTGGTAATTAATTACTTTTATAATGTTTTGGTAAGTAACTGAGGTACTTATTTGACAACATAATCAGTAACTATAACTAGTTACTTTTTAAAAGTAACGTTCCCAACACTGCTTACTACGATGACCACCGGAATCTATTCTCCATCCATCATTTTACCTAGCGTGGCCTGCCAGACTCACCCCGTCTGGAGGACGAGTCTGGATACCCAGAGGCAGAGAGCGCCATGAGGGGCGGGACTAGCCAGTTTAAAATAACCAATCAGAAAAAAGCCACAAATGACGACTGTATCGAGTGACGCCGTAGTTTTTTAGCTGTAGACAAAGATGGCATCTGGCGACAGCGCAAACATCTTTCTTTAGAAGAAAGGCTTTTAGTGCTTCTTCGTTGTTTTAAAAACACGTTGAAGTCATTCAGAATGGAGGAGAGAGCCGCCACCTGAGCGTCGCGGTGTGTGACGTTCGCTGCTCGGTGCTGATTGGCTCGGGTAGAATTCTGGGGTGGGGTTTTTTGAATGGGAGCGTTATCAGGTCCTTTGCTTGCTGGCCAGCTTACATTTCAGCTGCTTGGAGTTTTATTTTTTGTCCTGTCCACATCTTATAACTAGCGGTTAGGGTTTGGGTGGATTAGTAAACCCAGAACTTTGCCTCTCAGCTGAGATCCTTCTTCACCACAACAGACCAAAGCAACATCCTGCGTACTGAAGACAAGCCCCTGAAGTCTGTTGGAGAGTGTGGTCTCTTGGGTTATCACCTGCTGGGGTATCAGCATCCGAGCCAGGGACTTAAAACACCCGAAAAAAGATGGTTCTGTTCTGGAGAACACTGGAACCACTGGAGATGATGGTGCAAAGGAGAATTCTTCGTAGAATAAAAGAAACAGTTGGACAAACCTGAGCATCCTCTTCATGAGTGTCATGCAACAGCAGAGCAGCTTCAGTCAGAGGTTTCTTCAGAGCTGCGGTAACACGGAGGGCTACAGGAGATCCTTCCTGCCCACAGCCTTCAGCATCTCTAACTGATCTCTGAAGATTATCAACTGAGATCATCAAGGGCGAGTTTAATATTGGGGGGGACACATTTTGGAAATCTAACAAATCTGTTGTAAGTCAATATATAGGTCAACTTCACTGAAAAAAATACATGTAATGATTATTTCTGATTCTAACGTGTCACTGAGTGTTTCATGCAGGCTGAACATGAACATAGTCTCCTACCGCAGCTTCTGATAGAAAATCTGATAGACGGTGAAACTCTAGGATTAGAAAAGCCTGACAGATGTGACTCAAGGCATAAGGCAAAGCCCAGAAAGACAAGGAAATAACTTTTATAGCCCAGTTCACTAACATTCCTGGTTTTTTTTTTTTTGATCGGGGACCCATGAGCCAGCCAGAAGGGGAGGAGACTTAGGCTCCCCATTAGACAGATCCAGGTGATTACCGGCCAACGTGGACATTTTAATGATTTTTAAAAAAGTTGTTTATGTGTCAGTACTGTTTTATTTTTATTTAATAATATGAATGTAGGATATATTATCTTATTCATATGGGTAGAGATGTGTAAACAGATTTAATACAAGACTAAAGCTGTGAATATTCAGTCTGAATTGATCTGACTCTCATCAGAATATTTTAAACTACATCAGCCAACAATGCTGACCAACAATCAGAAAAATCTGTTTGTTTCTGACAGAATGAAAAAAGAAATAATTCACTTACAACAACAGCTGGAACTACATTAATTTTCAGACAAACAAAAGAAAAAACAGTGGCCAAAACTGCAGTCTAAATGCACCAGAAAGCAGAGTTTAACACTTATTTTTCTAATATTTCTAAGGAAGCATTTATTTTATTCTTAAGCCGTACTGCCCAGCCCTCCTTGTTGGGATTAAATACGTTCAACTGTGTTCACTTATTATCACATCCAAATCTTCCTCTCATCAGCAACCTAAAATCATCTCGCTCTTCACTGTAGCACCTCAGCAGGTCTGGCTCTCACTGTCTCACCCTCAGCTGGTCTGGCTCTGCCTGTCTCACTCTCAGCTGGTCTGGCTCTCACTGTCTCACCCTCAGCTGGTCTGGCTCTGCCTGTCTCACCCTCAGCAGGTTCCTGCTGAACTTCATCTGATCTCTAATATAAAAACAGTGGACAGGAATAAGGAGTAAAAATACTGTTGGAGGACTAGTGCAACATTAAAATCATGGTGGTTATAGTACTATTTAGTCGCGTTCACTTATTATCATGCTCGAATCTTCCTCTCATCATCAACCATCTAAAATCTCACTCCACTGTAGCACCTACCTGCACCTCAGCAGGTCTGGTGCTCCCTGTCTCACCCTCAGCAGGTCTGGTGCTCCCTGTCTCACCCTCAGCAGGTCTGGTGCTCCCTGTCTCACCCTCAGCAGGTCTGGTGCTCCCTGTCTCACCCTCAGCAGGTCTGGCGCTGCCTGTCTCACCCTCAGCAGGTCTGGCGCTGCCTGTCTCACCCTCAGCAGGTCTGGCGCTGCCTGTCTCACCCTCAGCAGGTCTGGCGCTGCCTGTCTCACCTTCTTCATCATTTTTCCACTGAACTTCCTCTGGTCTCTTATATGAAAAAAGTGACATGAATAAGGTTTAAAAATGAAATGTGATGAGAATGTCACAAACAAGCAACAATCACACTTACAAACTCCATTTTTATGTGGAGATTCTACTTTTTTTTTATTTCGTGTCAAATGGTTTTTGTCTGTTACTGTAAAATTCGCCATTTTTTGTTGACTAGTTGTGTTGTTTAATGTTTAATACTGCCTAGCAAGATGTTTACGTTAGTCAGCCATTTTAGCGTTTGACCAGAAATACAATTATACTCTTGGACTAAATTATTACCAACTCACATTTCCTTTCTTTCTTTTTTTGCCCATGAGAAGAACTCGCTGAGCTGCTGCCGTCTGTCTCTGACTCCTGCTTCACTCAGCCAGCCTGTAACTCCCTGAGGGGAGGGGCTGTGTCGGAGAGAAGTCTGTGGTGTCTTTCAAAATAAAAGCTTGCGAGTCAAATATTTCAAAATCAATCTTTTTCTTCTCCATGTTATTGGGGGGGACAAATGCGCGTTTGTCCATTATTGGAGGCAAGGGCGTCAGTTTGTTTTCAGAATTGCTGGGGACAATAGCCATACACTTGAGTGGGGCTTAAAAATTGCTGGGGACAATAAAGTAGGCTAGCACAGGGGTCGGTAACCCGCGGCTCTGGAGCCGCATGCAGCTCTCTGTGTTTGTAAAATAATGAATGGATATTTAAATAAAATGCTTTATATTTTACTGCATTAATTTTACATCTGTATGCCAATTCTAAATGTAAAGATTGTCTGCGTAAACCTGAACAGGTCCAACCCGGTCTGTGAGACCGGGTTGACGCGTCACGCTTGTGCGTAATCATGCGCTTCTGAGCTGCTTTCCGACCTTCCCCACCTACAAAGTTTAATTACAACAATCAAACGTGACAGAGCCTGGATTTGTATTCTGAGCAGCCTAAACATGTTTTAAAAAGAAACGTATGACAAAAGTGGCACCTGCTCAGTAAAACCACCAACAGGGTGAATATTGAAGGCAGAGACGGGCTACAGCTTCTGGATCCACTTTATTTAATTGTTTTATTGATTATCTTTTTATGAAAGATAACTTTGACGTACACGAGCGACCAGGAGCGTTGCAAGCTTTTCAAAAGTGTGGTGGATGTTGTCTGTGCCTAAAATAATTTCATGTTATTCATCCTGTTAGTTTAATTTCCATAATAGCGGAGCAGGTGCGAATTTTAGACGCTTCACGCACGTCTCCGTTTTAAACATGTTTAAACTGTTCAGAATACAAATCCAGGATCTGTCTCGTTAGATTGGTGTAACTAAAGTTTGTACTGAATGAAACTTTACATTAAACCATGTTGAAAAGAAAAGGATCTGATTAAATCATTTCCCCTCATTTACAGTCACGGACTACAGCGCAGTGCGCGTGGCTCTGGGGTTAATCAGGTTTAGTTGTTTCTCTTTGCAACAATCTTCACAAGAAGGCAAAACAGTTAAATGGCAGGTTACAGATATTTCCATTTGACTGTTTATTTTGACGGATAAACTCAAGGATGTTGGTTGATTTCCTCCCACTGAAGCGGTCTGGAAACCCGGTCTCTCTGAGGGATGTGTCACTTGGAAAAATTTTATTTTTATGAAATTATGAAAGTTTGGCTGAATAGCGCTTGTTCCCGTCTCCAATATGGAGACGCATGATGCATCCAGTCGCCTCTTCAGCTCAGAAAGCACCTGTAGAGACATTTGGTCACGCACAAAGTTCATGTGGAGCAGAAGCGGTCGGGCCACGGCAGGTGAAATGTTCCTAGCCTACATGAAGTGAAACTGTTTAATTGTAACATTAATGTGTTACTGGACACACTGGTCTGGTTGGTTAGACCAGTGTTTGAAGTGGAAAACACACACACACACACACACACACACACCAATTAAAATAATGCTGATAGCGTGGACTAGAAGACAGGTGATGGTTTACGTATTTAAATGATGATCAGGCTGCTGTAAAATGTAATCTCCATCCACATCCAGACACATTTATCCTCTATTCTTTCTCTAGTTGCTCTGCTCTTGTCTGGGCTGATCAGCTGATGGTGCGCGCGGTGCGCCTAACTAGCGGCTGATGCACATTTTACGCATTTGGAGAGGTGGGCTGGATGCTTTGCGTTTACTGGAAGATGGTCCACTTAACGCACGGGTGTAGACTACATATTAATGACAAATGAATGAAAATTAAATTGGGAGTTTTTACTTCATATTTTATGAATAAAAATGACGGGGGAAAACATTTATGACGTCTTTTTAAACGAAATTTCCTAGCGCGACCTGCCTGCTTCACTTAAGTCACTGCTTATTAAGGTCCATCCAAAATTACCGTGGCCCACCCAAAAATGAAAACCTGGCACCGCGCCTGTTATAAACCTCTTCAAATTGTTGTTCTTCACTTTATCAAACTCAGACTTTGTACAGCTAATGTCAAGATGTAAAATTATGAATTCAGTCGAGCTCTTCCGTCCCTCCCTCTCCTGCTCTCCTGGAAACCCGACATCGGTTGTCAGAAGTGGAGGTGAAGAAGGAGATGAGGCAAACAGAGTGAGTGCGACGTAAAGAAACCAGACTGGAGTGGAGGTGAGCAAAACAGCTGGAAAAGTGTGGGTGTTGAATCCCCCACGGGTGCGACGCCCATGGTACCGGCTGCTGTCACCTGGTTGTGAGCAGCTCTCTGCTGTCTGAGGGTAGGCCCCGCCCACAACGCTGCGCTGCTGTGGCTCCCAGTGTTTTCTTTACTGTGGGAAATGGGTAATAATGGCTCTTTGATGGGAACAGGTTGCCGACCCCTGGTAAAAGATCTGAGCTGGTAAAACAAAAATCCTCATCAGCAGGCTTTTTTAAAGTGGGGGGGACACAGCTGCCAATCACGAATTTTGCCGGGGACATATCCCCGGCGTCCCCGGTTAAAATGACGCCTATGATTGGAGGGGACACGTCCCACCCTTCCCCCCGGTTCCTACGCCCTTGGAGATCATTAATGCTATTTTGTTGTTTTCATGATTGCTTTGAAGACTGAGTTACGACATCACTTAAAGTTGTCATAGCTAATTTACAGAAAGAGCTAGGTTTTTAACGCTAACACGGTCACGGAACACTAAAGCACTTACACACACACACACACACACACACACACACACACACACACACACACACACACACACACACACACACACACACACACACACACAAACATCTACAGATGCTTTGGAGTAAAGATTAATTCTAATGTTGATCAGTGATGATTGAATGTGTTCTAAAGTCCGAGGTAAACCTGGCTCACACACCCATCAGCTCAGTGAGGCGATGATCTTTGACTCACTCTTCATAGCCTGAATAAAGTCCTCTCAGCTATGGATGAAGTCAACTCCCAGCTGGCCCAGCGTTCCCTTCCAGCATCGGAAATTAGTGATGGGGCATGTTCTTTGAGCTGGCCCCTTCAAGGGCCGCCTCAAAGAGTAGTAATGAGACAGTCTCCATCTCTCCTCCTTCAGCTTCCTGTGCTCACTGACTTAAATGAGTCCCACGAGTGTCTGATGATGGACATTTCCAGCTTTTTTCCTCCCCTTCAGGATCTCAGGCAGACTCACCGTGACGTGTTCTCCTGACAGTGAAAGCAAATGCAGATGTTTCAGATCAGGGATGTTTGTTTCTCCTGAGCTGAGGAGCATGTGAGCTTTAGAGGTGGACCGACTTCCTTCATGCTGCATCAGCAGCTTTCTGGTTTTGCTCCAAAAAACGATGAAATATAATTCAGGGTGACTGTATGAATGAATGAATGAATGAACATCTTTACTGGAGATTTCAGAGGTTCTTTATTACTTGTTATCTACCAAATGTAAAATTGGTTTGCTGATTCTAAAACAGAGCTTCTTCTCTGACATAAACACCGTCAGTAATTATGATTTAGTTTCAGAAGGCACTTCACTAAAGAGGTCACACGGTGGCAGAGGCGTCCAGAACCCACCCTGTAACCTGAGGGTTGCTGGTTCGAGCCCCGTTTGCTGCAGTCATGTCCTCGGGCAAGACACGTCACCCTCTCTACCTGCTGCTGGTGGTTGGAGAGAACGGCGGGGCCTGCGTATGCGCCTCGCCTCCATCAGAGGTCCCTGGGCAGCTGTGGCTACAATGTAGCTCATCACCACCAGCGTGTGAATGGCTGTTGTAAAGCACCTTGGGGGGCTGTAGAACCCCAAAAGGTGCTATATCATTACATGAACATGAACATCCAGGGCACTGCTCAGTTGTGCCCATGCACCTGCATGTCTGATCCTCTTCGCCTGGCAACAACAAACACTGAAGAAGAGGACGTTGGTGTTTTTAAGGAGGAGTAATACGCAGCCTAAGATGCAACTTCCTTTTCTTCTGTTCATTTGCTGCTTTTTCACTTTGGTTTATGGTCCATGTTTAAAAAGTTCTGTTTCTCCTCAGGCGTCACACGGGCTGAGCTGCGTGGACTCTCCACTAAAGATGAAACGTGTACACTTAAACTGGACTTTTGTCATGGATCCGAGAACGCTTTCTTTGTCGTCTTGATTAAGGTGGAACTGATCCAAGAAGGAACGCCAGACTCCGCCCCTTAATTTCAATATGCTAATGATATGCATTAAACACGTTAATGTGCCCTGTGGGTGATTCTCCTATAAGATTACAAATCATGTCTGCACATGGAAGAGGACGGGAGGGTGAGCTAGAGGTACTTAGAGGTGTTTTGGTCCTCTGGTCCACGAGGAGTGAGTAGGACAGCGTATGTCCATCAGGGCTGTGAGCTCAGAGCAGAGAACACCAGAAGAAATGGTTGGACACACAGGTGGAGATGAGGGGGAGGAGGGCTGCCCATCACAAGGTCTGGTGAAACAGGAGAGGCGGAACAGAGTGGGTGGAAGCAGGCTAACAATGTGGTGGATTCAGGTGTTCCTCGAGGAAAATGTTCTCATATAATTTAATTCAATTTTCAATTCAAGTTTCTTTATGAAGCACCAAATCACGACAAGAGTCATCTGTAAGAACTGAGAGTACACAGGTGGAACTGGAAAAGCTAGATTGATATCACTGTTCTCGACCAGAAAAGGGCGGCTTGCCAACTCCGGGTCGGGAGAGAGGTCCTGCCTCAAGTGGAGGATTTCAAGTATCCCTGGATCTTGTTCACGAGTGAGGGAAGGAGAGCGGGAGATAGACAGGCGGATTGGTGGCAGCACCTGCAGTGATGCAGACGCTGAACCGGTCTGTTGTGGCGAAGAAGGAGCTGAGCCGGAAAGCAAGGCTCTTGATTTACTGGTCCATCTACCGCCCAGTCTTCACCTATGGTCATGAGCTTTGGGTGATGACCGAGAGAACAAGATCGCAGATACAAGCAGCCGAAATGAGTTTTCTCCGCGGGGTGTCTGGGTTCAGCCTCAGGGATAGGGTGGGGAGCTTGGACATTCGGGAGAGACTTGGAGTAGAGCCGCTGCTCCTCCAACTTAAGAGTCGAGGTGGTTTGGTCACACCTGGGCGCCTACCCAGGAAGGTGTTTCAGGCATGTGCTGCCGGCAGGAGGCCCCTTGGTCGACCCAGGACATGATGGAGAAAGTATATCTCAGAACTGGTCCAGGAACACCTCGGGTCATACCAGAAGAGCAGGTGAAGGTGGCAGAGAACGATCTGGAACTCCCTAGTTGGGATGCTGCTACTGCGACCTGGACCCGGATAGGCGGAAGAAGACGAGAGAAGAGACAAGTAATTCTCTTTAATAAAAATGCAATATCTCACCTATCAACTTTCATGCTTTGGAGCAGAAAAAGTTCATAAAACCAGAACATTTCAAGCTACAGAGCTTAGGTGACTTGGTGGTGCAGTGGTAAGACTCGGGCTGTTATGCACTTACGTGCAGGTTCACAACCTGGTCTCAGCAATAGGTTTTGTTAGCTGCCCTTGCCAGTCTGATGTTTTCAACCCTTTATTGATAAATAGTTTAAAATATAGGGACTAATCTTTTTTTTTTTTTTTTACTTTCGTTGTTTATTTAGCCAGTGTGGGTCCATGTGAGGTGAGCACAGTAAACCGACTAAAATGCTGCTTGGAAATGACCAAATTCAAAGATGTTCAGAGACACAAAATGTTTCATAGAAAATAATCAATAAAACTAAAATATAGAAACATGATGTCTGCTTCAGCTGGCTAAATAAATTACTGCCCACACCAAGATTTGGGCCCATGTCAAGCCCATGGCAAAGCTAAGCTGGGAAGCAGACATCTTAACTTCTGGACTATCACAGCCACAGCAACTGGCTTGCCTAAAACACTCTTGTAAGTCCATTTTGTCGGAGCAGGCGTGAGCGAAGCTTCACTGAAACAAACCGTTTTATTTCCAGGTAAAAATTCAGGCTGACAAAAATAACTCGTGTTTAAGACAAATGACATCTGAAATGGTATAATGCCTACCTTTGCTCTCAAACGTTTAAAATAACATGATATGGAACCTTAGAAAATATGGAAACCGATTGGTGTCCTCGTCCCTACCAAGCCCCACAATGCGGGTGAAAAATTGAGGCCAACGCGGAAGTGACAAAAGTTGCAGTTCCACCCTCAACCACTGGGGGATCGTGTCAGAAGCGAGCAAATCCTCATTGACTCCCATGTTAAAAATGCCAATTTCACAGCAGAAATAAACATGTTTACAGCCTGGTACCAAAACATGTTTTTGGTTTAAATGATCTAGTTTACACTCATGACAACTCTGAGGGGGTGATTTTTTTTCTCACTCTTCTGTTTAAGTGTATTAAAAGCCTAAAATTCTGTATAATTAATTAGCATCAGACCCACGTGACCACAGAGCTAGCTCCGGGGAAAGGCCTCAGTAGAGCCTCGGCCTCGCCTGAAAACTGTTCCGTAATTTTCAGTCTCTCAACTTAGACCATTAGTTGTAACGTTTGTGTATTCTTTTTTGGATATTTTTTGTGCAATTGTTGGACAAAATGACTTGCTGTGGCATTAATTGCATTAATAGAGCGTCCAAGGAGTCTCCACGTCATTTATTTCGGTAAGTAAAATTATATTTATGTACTTTAGGTCACTGCCGAGCTGAGCTTAGATTTTAACACGTACTGTTTAACCATGAAATCTAAATGTAATAGGGTAAAACCCAGTGCATTTAACATAATGCTGCACTTTAGAAAATGGGTTGAAATATAACATGTTGGTGGAGCTGGGTTCCGACTATCGGCTTGTGGAGATCTTCTCCCCTCCCCGCAGCTCAGCGCATCTCTGTCTGCTGTGCGGCTGCCGGCTCGTGGAGGTCTCGGAGACCTCTGTGTTCCACCCGGTTTTACCCAGCGGTCAGCCCGGCGTATCTCTGACTCAGAAGCTCTGGTGTTGTGCACAGTTAACTCCGGTTGTAGCTAGGTTGCTATCTCTGTTAGCTTAGCTCCCACCTCCGCGTTAGCTTTGAGTTAGCTTCAGGTTAGCTTGTAGCTAGTTCGACCGGGTGTCGTCAGTTGATCCCAGCCTTACAGCCTCAGCTCCATCTCTCTTCCCTTTTGTGGACTTGTCTGGGCTTGACGGAACTTGTGACACGGTCAAAATGGCGGTGGTGGCCACCTCCCAATTATCTTCAAAAACGTGTTATTGTAGCCTATGGAAACCCACTGTCCATATATGTATATGTCGATGGTCCCTACACAGATTTCGGACCACCAAGGCCTCCTGCACGGACTGATCTGACCGGTGCAGCGTCTGGGTCCTCTGGTGCTCCTCTGGCAGCAGGACACCATGACGGTGTGCCGCATCACACATCAGAGTCATTACTGTCCTCCCAGCTGAAGCTCACCATGCTGGGCTCTTCACCTGCCCTCCTGGAAGATGCTTCTGTCCTGACTTGCAGACAGAGAATAAAGCAACAACCTGACATTTTCTGAATGAAGCAGGAGAATAAAAGAAGTCTGGTCACCTTTTAGAGTAATAAACTAATGGTGCTCTTTTGCAGCAGAGCAGCAGTCCCGTAGCGCTAGGAAAATCCCACCGATTACAAACATAATGTAAAATGATGCAGGACAGTCAGGCATTGTGACGTTTTGCTTTCAGGTAACAAAAACAGACACAGTAGCTTCATGTTGCTTCGATAGGAAGGACCTTCTAACCTTCAAGACTACCGCTGTTAGCAGCTGCAGCGGTAAGTCTCTGGGATGGTCGGTGCGTTGTCTCCCTGGGCACGTGGCAGCCCATCCCAGCTGCCTGAAGCAGCATGGCTAAAGAGGGAGAAATAGCTGCCTTGCCATAATCACTCCTAATGCCGTTACTGCCGTGAGTCATTTTCAGGATTGTAGCGGGCAGCCGACGGGCCTTCATGGGGAGTTTTCAAACTGTGATGAGGATACTATTTTGACTGTGTTCATAACTTAAATTCCCTTTCTTCCCCTCTGATCCAGTACGCTCTATAGTGCTTTTTTCTTCTGTCTCTTCCTCCGGTATTACTGTTCCTGTCCTTTAGTCCCCTCTACAATTGCTCATATCTCTTCTGCTGCGTGGGAGGAATGTAGTTTCCTACTCTTCCCTCTTGATCTCACTACTTCTCTTCATTTTTACACTTTTTTTTCTCCCGTGGCCTTCCAACGTCTGTGTGGGGGAGAAAGAGATGGAGAATACGAGAGGCGCCACCTCAGGTTTTATAAAGACAGAATGAACAGGAGCAAGGCAGAAATAGGAGAGCTGCATGACAATGACAAAGAGAAGAAAATATATGTAAAAGAACTGTGTGTGTGTGTGCATGTGTGTGTGTGCATGCGTGCGTGCGTGTGTGTGTGTGTGTGTGTGTGTGTGTGTGTGTGTGTGTGTGTGTGTGTGTGTGTGTGTGTGTGTGTGTGTGTGTGTGTGTGTGTGTGTGATAGAGAGAGTTAAAGAAAGAAGAGCGAGCGAGGCAGAGGCCCTCTGATCACTAACTTGGTGTCCTACTTACAGCACACGAAAAACCAACCCTGGGCTGTGATATAATATCCCCAAACACACAGGCACTGAAATAATCATCTACACACACACACACACGGGCGCACACACACACACACACACACACACACACACACACACACACACACACATACACACATACACACATACACACACACACACACACACACACACACACACACACGCACACTCCTTTACAAAATACAATTAACACAGGAGGTGTGATATTTATACAAGTTGCTTCTCTTTCACAAACACACTGGAGATGATGCAGTCAGTTTGGCCTGCTCCTCTCTCCTCCTCCTCCCGTGTGGTATCTGAGAGATTACTGAGCACCACAGGCAGCTGGGAGACTCACACTCACATTCACCAGTCTAGGTCCTTCCATCACAGGACACACGGCAGCGACCAACACCCCAATAACACCAGCTAAATGAAAGCTGTGTCAGGTTGGTCACGCTGCAGCTTACAGAAGCAGACTCGTCTCTTCAGGCTTTAACCTGTAAGGCAGCACCTGTAAAAGTACATGGTTACACCCCCCACCCCCATTCTGGTAACAAACTCTACTGAGCTTTGAATAGGAAGGGAACATTTGGTCCTAAATGCATCTGAAAAAGGAGTAGAAAACCACTTTTAATAACTTTTTTTAATTATAAACATCGACATATAAATATTGGACAATGGGTTTCCATAGGCTCCAATGACACGTTTTTGAGGCCAAATGGGAGGTGGCCACCACCGCCATTTTGACCGTGTCACAGGTTCCATCAAGCCCTGACAATTCCACAAAAGGGAAGAGATGAGGAGCTGAGGGTGGGGCTGTAAGGCTGGGATCAACTGACGACACCCGGTCGAACTAGCTACAAGCTAACCCAAAGCTAATGCGAAGGTGGGTGCTAAGCTAACGGAGGTAGCAACCGCTGGGTAAAAACGGGTGGAACACAGAGATCTCCCGAGAGCTCCACAAGCCAGCAGCCCGCACAGCAGACAAGCGCAGCTGCGATCTGAGATGCGCAGAGCTGCCGCTGGGGAGAACCGGGTGGAAAGGTTTCCATTCCAGAGCTCCACAAGCCGGCAGCCCGCGCAGCAGACAGAAGCCGCGATCAGACAGAGATGCGCCGAGCTGCGGGGAGGGGAGAACCGGTTGGAAAACATCAGTCTCCCGAGAGCTCCACAAGCCGATAGTGGGAACCCAGCTCCACCAACATGTTATATTTCAACCCATTTTCTAAAGTGCAACATTATGTTAAATGCACTGGGTTTTACCCTATTACATTTAAATTTCATGGTTAAACAGTACCCAAAACTGCTAAAACTTATCAACTGTTTTGAGCTTGTTTTGTAGAGTATAGCAAGTTATGACAAAGGCAAACTCTGGGTCGAACGGTTGGCAGCGCCGTCGGATTTGTGTCCACGGGCATTGTCAAGCCTTGCTAATATTTAGCTTACTAAGCTAACAGGGCCTAGATCGTTTTGTGAGGCGTCTCTCGGCTTAATTCACTCAGGAATCAGCCCTTCGACCGGCGGCATACCGTGTGCAGGTTCTCGTGTTAATTTGTTGGCAATAGCATTTAATTTGCGGTATGTACCTCGCTACGCTCTTCTGGATAGGGCTTAAGACTAGCTTTCTTGCTAGAATTAATGAATCAGAACCAACACAAAGTGGATAATTTTAATAAATCTTGCTGGAATTCACCAATATGTAGGATTTGGTAAATTGAGTGCTTTAAGAGCTGAGTATATTACCTCTACTTATGACCAATAAGCTGTGATACTCTGCATAAATATAGAATATCAACCTGCTTGGTCTTTGTGTGTTTGATCCGAAGATTGTAGGACTCTTGTTTCTTCAGGGATTGTAAACACTTTGTTTTGATTCAAGAAAAGAGTCAGGTTTGTAAAAGTAAGAATTTATTCCCAAACAATTAAAACATGACAAGTGAACAAATATTTACTGTGATGGATGAATCCAGATGGAGTAGTTGTGGTATATGGTGCCTATGTGTGAATATGGTTATCAGAACTTCCATATCTAGGAAAGCTGAGTTCTGGGTGTAAAATAATTTGATTTGCGTTAAGCTATGAAGTTGATTCTTATCAAAAAGCATCAGACGCAATCACACTGTGTTCTTCCTCACGCTTCGGAGACCCTCTTCACAGATCCGGGGGTCAGAGAGGTCGGATGACCTCTGAGCACCCAGGTCCAGAAGATTGACCACAGCGCTGACTTCTCCAGTCCAGAGATGTCGCCAGGCACACAGGTTGGATGGAACCGTTTGCGTCTAGACCCTTAAGGAGTCGGAACAAAATCAGCTTGTTCTGCAGGAACCGTTTGCTGTGTCAGCTTTGCAACCTTGAGGGTCAAAGGTTGCTTCTTAGTTAAAGAGACTTCACTACGGACGGCCGTTTCCATAGCTTCCTCTAGAACTGAATGCTGAGTGATGAGAGCTGGAATGCAACTCCAACTCGAACTGCTGAATCACCACAGTGATTCTGTTTTAATGTTCTCATGTTATGATTTGTGTGGCCAACCGGAGGTTGACATGTTGAGAATATTACCAAGACAACCTCAGAAAACACGCCTTCTAAGATACCGGATGCTCTGATCCGGTATGTGTCACGCGTTTGACTTTACTTTGTCCTTGTGTGAGTGTAGATGGTGATGGCCTTGTCATATCAACATTACTGATCCATATATAAATCAATGTAATCACAACATAACATTCATTTCAAACTTCAGTCACTCAAGCACAGATTAATGAAAGCATTTCATTATATTCTAATTATTAAAAGTGACGACAAACAAACGTTTATTTAATGATTATTTAACATATAAGTTTTAAATGTTCATATTATATTTAAGAATTCATTCTTTGAGTAAGCGACTAATCCGAGCTGCGAGTGTTCACTTTATTCAGAGGCATGAAGAATCCTGTAGGACGATAAGGGAAGCCTGAGGCCTTGAGGAGGGAACATGATTGTTGACAATACGTTATCATGTGTTCAGAGTTGCAGAGAGGCTCTGAGCCCCAGCTGATGGGATGAAGGCAGACAAATTAAAGGAAACCCATGAAGACTCCTGTCTCCATGTCGACCAGATATTGAAGGGTCAAACTGACCATTGCTGTTGTTTCCTTGGGCAAGACACTTCACCCAACTTGCCTGTGTTAGTGTTGGTCAGAGGGGCCGACGGCGCCAAATGGCAGCCTCGCCTCTGTCAGACCTCCCCAGGGCGGCTGTGGCTACAAGTAGCTTACCATCACTAGCAGTGTGTGAATGTGAGAGTGTGTGAAAGCGTCTTTGGGTGTCTTGAAAAGCGCTGCATAAGTTCAATGCATTATTATTATTATTATTACTGGACATTACAAAAGAATCTGTAAATCTGTGCTGAGACAGTCAGAGAATGGAGGTGAAGCCTTAGTGCTCATTAAGCAGAAACCTTGCACCATTTTAGCATAAATAAACCAAAACACTCTACAACTTACTGTGAGACAAACATGATTACCGCTGGCTTTGGAGCTTTAATAAGTGATTCACTGCAGCATGTCAACAACACTCCCAACGTACGCTCCTCCATAAAAACACGCTGACACACTAGAGCAGAGGTCACCAGCCTTTGTGATGCTGAAAGCTGCTTCCTGGTTATCGAGCCGAGCCGATACGGCAGGTCTCGGTACGAGCACAGAGCCCACCTGTGGGCTAAACTAGACTTCATGTATAGTAAATACGGATTTTTAAAAAAAAACATAAAGTTGTTTTCAAATATAAATGCAAGTGTGATTTAAAAAGATGGCAGCAGCAGAAAATAAATGCCAGGTTGATGACAGGGTTGCTACTTCTGGTCTGTGACATCATCTTCATCATCAGCACAAGCATCATCATCTAGTCTCATCGCCTCTAGAGGTTTAAACCAGCTCGCGCTGCCATGAAGAGGACACTATTGCTCTTACCAACCTTTAACTTTACATATAAAAGCAGAATAACAAGAAGATGGATCACCCCCCCCCCCCACCCCCCCCCCCACCCCCCCACCCCCCGCCCCCATTCTTGATTCTAATCGCTTTCTGGCAGTTTCTGCTGGCGAGAGCTGAGAAGCAGACATACTCACCCCCCGGGTGCTCCTCTCTTTCACTTCTCACTCTTCCCAATTTAAAGTCAGTAGTGGACACACACAGACACACAAGCAAAAGTGGAGATCTATCAGGAGGAAAGGGCAGCTCCCCGGAGACCTCACTTTTCTCCTTTCTTTCCTCACTAACCCACTTCCTGACACATTTTTCCTTTCCTTCTTCCTCTCTCTATTCAGCTCCTTCTACCATGGCAGACCTGCACACAGACACGCTGTGGTGTTGCTTTAACAGCAAATCTCTGTGCTTCTTTTGCTGGATTTTGATTGGGATAAAATGTGAAGTACACACATGCAGTGAAGATACAAACATTCGAGCCAGGCTGAGGAAGAACGAGGCTGCGGAGTTGGCAGGAGTCACACAGCTCTCTTGTTAATTAATCTAGCATTTGGTTTAGAAAGGATGGATTATTTTCAGCTCCTTATTTGCTCCCACCAGCAGGTTAAATATAAACAATCTTTTGTTACATCTTTCTAAGAGGATGGTCCTTAAAACCGGCAGCCCACACTCAGCTACTTCTAAGAATGTTGGGCAAACAGCTTGTGAGTTGGAGAATGGCGACTCGACAGTTGATTCTGTCTGCTGCACCACGTCAGGAAAGGAGAGAAACTCAAACACAAGATCCAACCACACCAGCCAAAAGAAGTCCATCTCTGCAGCAACTTTCCACTGCAGCTTGTCAAAGAAACGAAATGAAAAGGAGCTCACAGATGGGTGGAAGACCAAGGAAGATTGTTGGATGTGTTGGTGAGGCTCATTTACAAGCATTTACACCAATCTGCTTCTAATTAATTTCCCACTAAAAATACATAACATGTGGGTACAGTAGTCCATCAAACTGATCCAGGAATCCAGGAACTCCAACAGCCTTTATATCTCTGTCCTCCTACACAACTATGTCCATGACCTCTAGACAAAAGTTGCAGTCTCCCTGGGGTCCCTAAGCTCTGCTCTGGGGCAGCTTCTGGATCTCTGGGACTTGGAGCTCCCTCCATCTCCTACGCATCTTTGGGGGCAGATCTGTGGCCCCTCACACTCTCTATTGGACACTCCTATAGAGAAACCTTACATATACAAGCATGTCTCAGGCAAAGACCCTGCATTTCCTACTAGCTATCGCCCAATTTCTCTTGTTAATGTTGATCTCAAAATAATTTGTAAAGCCCTGGCAAAAAGATTACACCATTAAATAATACACCCTGACCAAACTGGTTTCATCAAGGGTAGACAGTAATCCACAAACTCACGTAGATTACTTAATTTGATAGATTTCTCTTGCAGTAGAAACATAGAAACTAGTATATTATCTCTAGATGCAGAAAAGGCTTTTGATAGAGTTAACTGGAAGTTCTTATTTGCAACTTTACATAAATTTGGGTTTGGGAACTTCTTAATAAACATGCTACAAACATTATACAGTTCACCAACAGCTCGTGTCAGGATGAACGACCAAATATCAGCTAGCTTCTGTATTCAGAGGGGGACCAGGCAGGGATGCCCACTCTCCCCCTCACTGTTTGCTATTTTTATCGAACCACTAGTGGCAGCAATTAGGCAAACAACAGGTATTAAAGGGATAAAGTGTAAGAAAATAGAACATAAGATCAGTCTTTATACAGATGATGTTTTACTCTTTCTCCAGAATTCTCAATCCTCTCTCCCATTCAGTAGAACTGATGAACTCATTTTCAAAAGTTTCAGATTACTCTATAAACTGGTTAAAATCCACAGTTCTACCAATTAATTTCTCATTTGTCAATTTGCTTAATACACAATTGGAGTCGGGGAATATCACATACATGCAGTCAGTTTGGCCTGCTCCTCTCTCCTCCTCCTCTCCCAAGTTAGCAGATCTAACCAAACTAAACTACATCCCACTTTTAAGGAAAGTGGAAGATGATCTTGCAAGATGGAAATCCTTACCAATATCACTAATGGGGAGAGTTGCTACAGTTAAAATGATGGTCTTACCCAGAATAAATTACTTATTTTCAGTGATCACAAACAAACCTCCAGCTGACTGGTTTAAATCTCTGGACTCCTACATTACCAAATTCCTTTGGCAGGATAAACCTCCACGAATTAGCTTAAAAACGCTTCAGAAAACCAAAGACAGAGGAGGACTGGATCTACCCAACTTTTATTATTATTTCTTAGCCAACAGGCTGCAATATATACCAAGATGGTTGCAAGATAACCCATTAGACGAGTCCTGGTTAGATATAGAACAGACACTTTGCAATACGATAGAGCTTTCAGACTTACCATTTATTAGCTCAAGCATAAGAAAACATGAAGGCTTCAAAAGTATTAGTATCAGCACCTCTCTGACAGCATGGTGGGAGTATCTTAAAATGGCAATCTTCCCTAATACCATGCAGATGCACACATATCTGGAAAAATCCTGATATTTTGCAAAACAACAAAATGATTAACGTTCCGGATTGGAAAAATAAAGGAATCCTATACCTGGAACACATATATGAAGGATTGGACTTCATCCCACTTAATAGAATAGTCTCCCAATTTGGAATGGATAAGAATAGCTTTTTAGAATACCACCAAATTAAATCTGTAGTCAAACAAAAATTTAAGCTCAATAATGTAGAATTACAAACAGCACCAAGGGAAATAGCAATTTCCCTCTGGGATTAATAAAGTATCGTTGAATTTGAATTTAAATTTGAATTGAATTAAACTTCTATAATCTCAAATCCCCCAAACTACTGTCTAAAGTATATAAGACACTGTCCAAAATAGATGATAGAATAGCAATCCCTATTGAAAAATGGGAGGTGGATCTATGAGTCAGCTTTGACCAGAACTTTTGGTCCCAATCTTGTTTAAAAACTTTTAAAATGATCAGACACTCCAATTTACAATTAACTCAGTACAAAATTCTACACAGAGTACACTATACAGGTCATCGGATGTTCAAGATGGGGTTTGTGTCGTCTGACACCTGTACACACTGCACAAACAACATTCCTGACAATTACATTCATGCACTGTGGTCCTGCCCACCTGTCCAGGAATTTGGGGGTAGAGTATGTGAAGACCTGTCAAAGTCTCTGAAATGTCATATCCCAACCGCCCCCTCTCTTTGTTTACTGGGAAACCTGGATGATGTCCCGATTGAAACATCTTTGGTTCACGTGGTTCTGACTGCCATATGCATCGCTAAGAAAACTATCCTCTTGAATTGGTAAAACAGAGAAACTCTCTGCATTAACCAGTATAGAAATCTTTTGTTAGATCATATTACACTTGATTTAGCCTCTGCTTCCACTTCAGATCAATCTCTCTGGGCTCCTTTGATCGGTTCCATCACATTGCGATGATGGGGGATCATTGATGATGTGGGTGATGGGGTGGAGGGTCTGAGCTTGGAGTATCCGGACGTTCCCTGGAGGTGGGTTCACTGGGGGGCTGCTACCCTCCTCTGGAGGTTCTTGGGTTGTCTCGAGGGGTGGACTGCTAGCGGTTGTGAGTGGGGCCCCTTGGTGGTCTTGGCGGTGGCCATGGGTCGCTGTCTGGCAGCTGCATTGCCCCAGAGCAGGTCTGGGTGGGGGCCTGGGGGCTCGGGGTGTGGGGGCTGCTTTGGGCCCTGCCAAGATGGGCTGGGGTCTCCATGCCCTGGGTAGCATTTTGGCAACAGAGGTGCCTATTGGGGCCAGTGGGGGAGCTGGCTCCCTGGAGGGCTTAGGCCAACTAACCATTCCTCCCCATCCCCACACATTTCTCTCCTCCTGCTCCCTGACATCATCACACAAACATGCACATAGGACCTTGGGGGGTGGACTAGTCAGGGGGTGCGGGTATGGACCTCATTTCCACATTCCTGTGGCAACCTTCTCCCCAATTTTATTTGCACCTTACACACTTCCACCAACAACGTTCCACGCAAACACACACTTAGGGCCTTGGGAGTGAGCACATTCATCAGCATTTGGCAGGGGGATTTTTCAGCCTCATCCCGAGTGCCAGTGCCCACTTCCAATTTTAAACTGCACTTAGACACCGAGGGCTGTGGGTGCAAGTGGGGTGGTGTGGTGGCATCAGCTGGCATAGGCCAGACAATGCCCGCACTGCCCACTCACCACAGCCATGGAATACACCTCATCAACATGCGCTAACACTATATAGGAGCAGGCAGAGGGAGACTAGGGGTCTTAGCACACCTCTGTTGTCACTTGGCTTCCTGGGGCTGGAGGCTAGGAGGGGGATCTGGCCACCTGGTTGGGGTCTGGGGTGGTGGGGTGCTCAGCGTTGGGCGGGGGAGCCTGTTTGCTGTGTCTGTAAAATCTACATCATGAGTCTTGCCATAATGCTCTGTCCCAAGGGTTATGGAAAGCCAAACAGGGCAAGAAACAGGAAGCTTTCTAGATTTCTATTGAATTTTACCCTCAAGCTTCTGCCTCTGTGTGGAATGAGACTGCTTTACAAAGCGGCTTTTTTAGGTCTTAAGTGATCCTGTGAAGATAGGTTATTTGTTCGTGATGAGTCTTCAACTCAGACAGAGATCTCCAGCTTTCACTAGAGCGGTTCACAGCTGAGCTGGGATGAGAATAAGCTCCTCTAAACAAGAGACCATGGGAATTCATCATATGGATGGATGGAAAGGTGGAAAGATGGAAAGATAGAAGGATAGATATATGGATGGATGGATGGATGGATGGATGGAAGGATAGATATATGGATGGATAGAAGGGTAGAAGGATAGATATATGGATGGATGGATGGATGGATGGATAGACGGATGGATGGATGGATGGAAGGCAGCTTCTAAGGGTGTAGCTCATTAATCTGAATGACAAGTCGATCTTCTGGTGGGAAAAAGGCAGGAAGTAGAAACCCGAGTAGGAGCAGAGAGCAGTTCTGGACTAAATGAGAAAGTTAAAAGCAGGAATGGGTGAACCACAAATACTGGGAAAGAGGATATATCGAGAAGGAGGAGAAAAGCTGAAAGGGCAGAAGAGATGAGAGAGAATAGCTCCAATGGGAGGAAGAAGATGAAAGGAGACAGAGAGCCAACCAGACACAGGTGTGATTAAATATACATAAGATCTGTACAACGAAAGCCTGAACCTGACGGCCTTACAGCCCAATGACAGCAACCGGAACTGAAGTGACAGGAGGGACACGGACTAGCTGACACGGACACGACAGAAATAAAAGACAGCCTCTACTGTTGTGTGATGGTTTCTCATCTTCTGAGATGTAAAGTGAAGAAATCTGGTGACATCATTCATTTGTTTTATCTTTAAATGTCTTCAGATTTAGACTGTCTTCAGAAGGTGACTGAGGGCTAGACATGCGCCGAGCGTCGGAGTTGCTCAGGCCTTTGTTTCACTAGAACAGCATCTTCTTGTTGCTCATCAAAAAGACGTGACTGGCATCTTCAGCATGTCTGAAAATGCGTTCATTCTACACTAAACAACATGAATGACTGATATGATGGATGCATTAATAGACTAATTATCTAACTAATTTTCAGTGAACTGAAACCAACACAAAAGGATGCTGGATGGCGACCACAGCGTGATGCCTTAGAAAACACGTATGATGTTTTCTGACAACAAGACGAGTTGAAGGAAGCAGACTCTGGATCAGGATCGGATCAGAGCAGCTCCATTTCCTGAAATATGATCAGATAAAAATGCAAAATCATGTGAAAAACACCCAGATTGGTACAAAACGTCTTTTCTGATTTTCTTCTCCTGTTTCACATTTCCCGGTGTGTAGTTCTGTTTGAATGTTAAAGCAGATTTAGACCGGATCCAGTCCTCAACTGAATCCAATAACACCACACTCATGGAGCACAGAGTCCAACAGTACCTGGCTAGGTGCTGAGGGGATGTACCCAACAGCTTGCCCCATCTCCACAGGGTTTCCAGCCTCTCTCCAGCCCTTGCAGTCCTCCCATCCTGTCTAAGATCACAATCACCCCATTACCAAAACGGACTCCAGTGACCTGATGATTGCCATCCTGTAGGCTTCGCTCTGGTAAACATGAAGTGCTTCAAGAGACTCCTTGTCCAGCATGATAAGGACTCCCCCCAGACTAGCAAACAGATCCACAGAGGATGCCATTGATGGCGCGATGCTCTGCAGAGCTACCTTGTACAGCAGCGGGGCTGCGTCTGGATGCTCTTTGCGGACTGAAGGCTCACCCGTCCACACAAGTTTCCCCAAGATCCCAATCACCAAACTGGTCACTCTGGAGCTTCCCTCTTTCCCGCGCAAGACTAAGGTCCCTCCTGCCTTCCACCTGCACAGCTGCGTGCACCAACAACCTCATCGTTAGGTTTGCTGATGGCAACACAGCCAGCATGTGCACCTTTAAAGGTCTGTGCATGGTGCTGCACCACACGGCACTCCTCAGAGGGGGATGAGGCAGCCTACAGAGAGGAGCTCCTGGGTTGGCTTGGGGTTCAGAGAAAACCCTCATTCTGTCCGCCAGCAAAACCAAGGAGATCCTTGTCACCTTCAGGACTCTCAACACCAACTTACCTTCAACATCTGCAGCAAGTGTGTGGAAAGGGTCCACGCCTTCTGGCTCCAAGGTGTCCTGATCTCTAATGACAAAACCACAGCAGTCATTAACGAGGCCCAGCAGTGGCTTCTTTTCCTGAGGGGTCCTCAGGAAGCAAAATCTGAACTCCAAGTTGCTGATAACCCACCACCATCCACTGAGAGCCTGCTGACTGCACCTTGGCAGGTAGGGAGTGGTAACAGCAGTGAAGAAGATCCTCTGCTGTCCTTTCCCCACCCTGATGGACATCTAAACCTCCTGCTGCTTCAACAGAGCAAGGTCTCAAGGTAAGCTCTCGCCCCAGCCATGCCCTGTTCCACACACTGCACTCGAGAAGGTGCCACAGGTGTTTCAGGTCCAAAACAAACAGACTCAACAGCAGTTTCTCTCTGAAAGCCATCGCTAGCTTGGGGACGTACGTGGTGATCTGAGGCCCGTCAGTCTCACACCGCTGGTGATGAAGGCTTTGGAAAGGACTATAATACATTTCACCGGAACTAATGGACCCCCTTCAGTTTGCATACTGGGCTGGCAAGCAAGTGGATGGCGCAAACTCATTTCTCCTTGCTACCATCCACAAACATCTGGAGTTCCAGAGTACCATCACTAGCCTTCACGTCAGAGGTTGCAGGGCTGGGTCTTAGCTACATCCTCCTTACAGATGATGGCCGATGTCCTCAGCCTGACTGTTATCTGGTGAAGTTTGGGGATGACACAGCGAGGCTCTTTGCTATCCGCACCTGTATTACATTACAGGTTTGCTGTGAACATTCTTTTCTGACTAACTCTCAGGCAGAAACCGCTTACACACTATATGGGCTCGCCTCCACTCCGGCCGCGTTCGTTCCACACTGCCTTAGGAATGTGGACGTGATTACGTGATTGAGCATATGGGCAGTCTGTGATGTCAGCAGCGCATCTCCAAGCACGTGGGCGGCGCAGAACAGTAAGGAGAAGTCTGCGGTGTCTCCATTGTTAAACTAAACGGCCTGAGCAGTCTTCCATTTGGAGACTCTCTGGCTCTGATATTGCATCCTGTGTGTGTGTGTGTGTGTGTGTGTGTGTGTGTGTGTGTGTGTGTGTGTGTGTGTGTGTGTGTGTGTGTGTGTGTGTGTGTGTGTGTGTCGTCTAATATGTTCATTTTCGGAGCTGTGACAGTGTTATGGGTTGCACCTCTGTTTACCACACGATACAGTTTTTGACCTGAGATCCGCCGCTGAAAGTACTGGCTGTGTGGAGCTCTATGGCAGTATTACCTAGACCCATAGACATGAACACGGGAGCTGGATAGCATAACAGTGTCGCCGCCATATTGGATGGGTCTCATTCGTCAAATCAGTGACTGCAGAAAAGTCCAAAGTCAATGCCGAGTGAGCAACTTGTGTCTGAGTTTGTGTAAAAGCTTGATAAAACATGTTTTTTAGTTGGGTAGCACCTTCCTTGGTAGAAACAAATGCACTGGGGGCATGGAGACCCGGCCACTACGGCAGCACCCATCCGTGGGGTGACTATGCTAGTGATAGACCCGCAGATCAGAGACTTCAGCTATGGTAGATCCATCAAAGAAAGCTAGAAATCCCTCATCAAAGCAATGTAGGAAAATAAAAAGAGAATGAGCAAGAGCAAAGACCAGAGTTAATAATGCGACAGCTTTTCCTCTCTGGAGGGCTCTTCTTGAGACAGCGACATTTACTACAGACTCTGACCTAGCCGTGCTGCTAATGGATAGGTAAGAAATGAAGTTTTCACCGGGGTTATTGTGTTTGGTCGGGCACAAAGTCGATAAACAGTTCTGATAAAACTTTATTCAATGCTGAAACACACCTTAACGAGTTTTTATTTTTTTGGCCACGCGAGTTGGAAAACAGCCAGAAAACACACCTCTTATGTGTGACAGAGAGATTTGATTTTACGACAGTGACGTTACGCAGCAAGCCTTGGGAGGGCGACAGCGAGCATATATGTGCAAGGTTCAGGAATTTTAATATAACAATGATACAATCATCTGTTTTATGTTACTGTGTAGCCAAATCATGTAAAAATAAAGATAGTCATGTTTAGGACTGGAAATGGCAGGCTTCTGAAGACGGTACTAGTCCTGATGATGCGTCTGGAGGCTTTAAGGCCAGAAACTGTCTGATGAGAATCTACCCAGCCATTCTCTTCCGCGTATCCACGCTCGTATGAGAATGTGTGACAATTATCCAGAAAATTTAAGATTTTGATGTCAACCGATTTATTTATCGCTAGAGTCTGAGTTAACGGTCAGTGTTTTAAATATATTTCTTTACTGTTAGCAGAGGTGTGACCAAGTCGCTGCTTTGCAAGTCACAAGTAAGTCACAAGTCTTTCCAGTCAGGTCTCCAGTCAAGTCCAAGTCAAAGACAACCAAGTCCAAGTCGAGTCCAAAGTCAATGATCTGGAAGTCCAAGTCAAGTCCAAATCCCTAACTTTGAATTTTCAAGTCATAGTCAAGTCATCTGTTCAACTTCAATTTAATGACAATGATAAAAAAAATAAATTCCAGAAATAAAACTTCTTAATGTCACGAGCTGACTGGCGGATCCGTAAAAACACCCAACACAGAATGACAGTTTAACGATGTTTATTAATAGGAGAGAGGCAGAGGCTAGGTCAGGAGGCAGGAGGCCGTTACCAGGAGATCTGAAACAGAGAATAGTCCGCAGGGGAAATCCAAGAGTCGAAGTTGGGGACGGAGCATGATCGGAGCCAGAGGATCAGAGCAGCAGCGGAGCAGACAGGGTAAATCCAAGAGTCGAAGTCGGGAATGGAGCAGGGTTCGGGATCAGAAGACAAGGTGAGTAAACGGGCTGGAGAATTTACTTGCAAAGCTTTCAATAATCTGGCATTGACTGGGTAGCTAAATGGATCTTTTATAGCAGGAGGAGCAGGTGTGGTGAATTAGGTTGATGACGGAACAGGTGGAATGAATGGAGCTGATGAGGTGCGGGCTGTGGTTGCTGTGGCAACAGGTCTTCGGCAGGAACAGGATCATTTGCTCAAACAAGCAGGAAGTGCAACCGAACTAGAGTGCTGCTGCAGTTAGCGGTACAAGATCAAACCCAGAACCAAGAATCATGATTTTGTCCATGTCGTGTCACTTTTGTGCTAAAATATCAAATATGCTCAAGTCATCATCAAGTCAACAGATGCAAGTCGATTCAAGTCGCAAGTCATTGTCATTCAAGTCCGAGTCAAGTCGTAAGTCTTTATAGATTGTATCAAGTCAAGTCAGAAGTCATTAAAATAATGACTCGAGTCTGACTTGAGTCCAAGTCATGTGACTCGAGTCCACACCTCTGACTGTTAGGAAGCAGAAATAGTAAGAAATGAAACTTGTGCCTTCATGGCAGTCATGTTAAACAGCTGACGGGACGTTTCTGTGTTTTATAAACCCTCCCCTGGCTCCTGCGCCTCTGCGGCTAAACTAAGTTAACTCTAATCTATCTGAAGCACTCGTTTCCTTTTCCAAAGCCTGCTGTTGGTCTCCTCGTGTTCTCCACCCACTCCTACTTATAAAAAAGGATGCAACCAAAAGCAACTGGAATCTAATTATATTTCCATTTTTTGTCAGATTATTAGGTTTCCGTGTTGATGTTTTACTGTTGGTTCTGTTTTGTATGCATGCTGTGAAGGTTATTACACTTTTATCACCCATTATCTTTGAGAGGTAAATAATGTTGAATCCATTTCTGCTACTTTTGCTAAGCTGTAACATTAGATGTGTAATATCAGTCTCATTTCGGTTAAAGCCACATGTTGTTCATTAGTGAGGATGAACCTTCATCACCAGGCCCGACTAGCTCCATGAGGAGCCCACCTTCGCTTATCTAAGGTTTCAGAAAAACAAGTACGACTCATTGCTGGCCCCACAATAACAGGAAGCCTCCCCCTGCCTGACTGGCAGGTAAAAGTCTTTTATCTTCCAAACACCCAGGGTACCACTTGATGCCAACGTTCCAGCCTGTGTGAACTCTCACGTTTCAGTGAATGTGTCTAAAACAAACATCCCCAGCTAGAGACATTTCCAGGCAGAGGCTGCTGTGTTTAAGGCCACAACAAGGCGAACAGCCCAGACACCACGGCAGGAACACATTAGGACAGCGTGCATCTCTGTGGAAAAGGCTTCAGCTTCATGGAGGAAACTCAAACGCTAGAGATTATGGTGAATGATCTATATTTACACAGAGCTTTGTTGTCGTTCAGACCACCAAACACACTTGGGAGGAGCTTCATGGCGGAGAGGATGGAGTTGTTGGCAGGTTTAGATTTAAAATATTACGTCTCTCACGTTTGAAGGATCTGTTAGGGAAAGATTCACTCAAGATGAAAATGTGGGCTGTATGATGTCAGCCAGGCCATAATATGACATCATCCTTTTACTGGGTTGGGGGAAAGAGCTGCTTTCTTCAGGCATTAGGACCAGGCTCAAGGCAACCAAAAAGCAATGAAAATGTTCTGTTGGTTAAACTTTTACTCTGATAAATTTAAGATATAAACTTTTGCTTCAGGGCCTTTAACTTTTGCCAGTCACGTAGTTTGGGTTAGAGCAGGGATTCCCTAAGTTTGGTGCCCCTGGGGGTGCGCGAGCTGCCGCTAGGGGGTGCGCAAGCTGCCGCTAGGGGGTGCGCGAGGTGAAAAGTGTAATTGCTGCGGAGCTCAGAGAAGTCTGTCATATGTCACCATTAGCGTAGCCAGAAACTCATTTGTGGGTGGGCCTAAGAAAAAGTAAGTGGGCACAATAAATGCAACTGCGTGTGTGTGTGTGTGTGTGTGTGTGTGTGTGTGTGTGTGTGTGTGTGTGTGTGTGTGTGTGTGTGTGTGTGTGTGTGTGTGTGTCCTCCGCATGTGCCCTAGCTTCATAATAATGATGCGCTCCGAGCTTCAGCGCTCTGGCCTGCGCACGCTGTCAGTAGCAAGATGTGTTCCGTATTTGATCATTTTTAACGGTGTTGGAGAAATCTGAAGGTGGCGAGTCATTCTGGCAGATTGTAATTAACACCTGTCTCATGCAGGTGTTCTGACATTGTAAACCTCACACACAGAACATTGTGGATGTAACTAAATAAATAAGAAATGATTCCCATCTAAGCATTTTAGCATTATTACATTATTATATTATTATATAATTATATTAGCACACTGACTGTGGGACAGCATTCTAAACGTGTCTATTAACAGCGCGCTGAAGATCTGAAGTTCAGAGTGCGTCTGTCAGAGGTCAGACGCGTTCCAGCGGAACCACGGCTCACGGGTGCACATGTGAGCACATCTGGGCTGGGCAGAAGTTATTTTACAACATTGGTTTGAATAGCGCCAAATAACGAGACGCGGTGACTGGAGCGGCTCATGGAGCTGTGCCGCACACACACACACACACACACACACACACACACACACACACACACACACAATCTCTCTCTCTCTCTCTCTCTCTCTCTCTCTCTCTCTCTCTCTCTCTCTCTCTCTCTCTCTCTCCACTCCCATCTCTATAAATAAACTCTGTGAACAGATGTTCGGGGCATTTTGCCTCGTGCAGTATGCCACAGTTATAACTGTTTGACTTGTCTGCTTTTTGCCTCCTTCTCTCTTCACTATAGGAAATGGGTTATTGATAAAATCCATGACAAAGGTCCTTTGCTCCGCCCCCAGCCCAGCTCTGATTTGTTCCGCTAGTGGGTCTTATCTCAGAAAGAAAACCACAGAGATCAACAAACAGAACAACTTCACCAGCTGGTGTTTATGGATCCTGGAGGCCAATAAAGAGCATTCACAAAAAAAAAGAATAAAACAAATGAATGCAATATGAGACACAATAGGCTGTCAGGAGATAGTCGTCGTGATTGGGATGTTCCGTAAAAACAACGCTGGAAGCAATCCAGCCATTTATTTATTGGCTGTTGTTGATGTTTACCAGATCCCCCATGGTTGCTCCATCAGGCTAATCAATAGGGATGCTCCAATCCGATCACGTGATTTTCAAATGATCTTAATCGGTTGGAGAGATCTGACTTAACATTATAAAACAACAAACATGAAATAGAGATTTTCAAACAGAAGAGCAATGGCGTAGCTTTCCTTCCAATAAGTTCCTCTACAATAATATTATGTTTTGCATGGATGAAAATAACACCGTATTTTCACATAATTTACGGCAGGCAGGCATTCAGACACCTTAACATGTAGCTGTCAGCTAGCAGGCTGACGCAACACTTACATGTCTCCTCAGGAGAGAGAGGATGTGTGCAGTTTGGTGGAGTTTTAAATCGGACAGCGAAGGCAGAGCAACAGACGCTAATGTGTGCACACTGACATTCAACATGGTGGAAAAGCCAGCTGTGCCTTCAAAACAAACTACTTTCTTTTCCAGCAATTCACTTCAGGCCTTGTCAGAGCAAATCACCTGTTTTAGTCACCAACAGTCCCAGTTCACTGCGGCAACTTGGATAAAAATACGGAGGCAGGCGAAAGAGAAAGATACACTAATTGTTGATGGACAGAAAAACGTCCGAGTCTCTCAGTCACCTGCAGCACCTGGGCCCCAGCGGTGGCCAGAGGTGTTGTGCAGAGAAAAGTCAGCTTGCTGGCCACGATGCCTTGTGCAAAACCCAAAACAGCCACGGGAGGATGCAAACAATTAGAAATATGAGCGATGTGGCTACTTTTAAAAGTCATCTTCACTGAAAAAACTTTGTAATTATTTTTTTTTCTGATTTTAATTGGCTACTTTGAGTTGTTCATGCAGGCTGAACATGAAAATAGTCTCCTACACCTATCTCCTGCATTAGCTTCAGGACGAAAACAGACGGTGAAACTCTAGGATTAGAAAATCCTGACAGATCTGCGTCACTTAACATTCATGGACTCACCATCTGGACTCAAAACTGGGAAGGCTGTTGTTGGTTTAGCGTCCAGGAAACACCAGAGAACGTCCCTGCTAGCAGAAGCTAACTGTTAGTATTAGCAACCCCACCACACAGCAGAACTCCTCCAGGCTTGTGTTTTTTTTGGAGATAATAATAATGATAATAATAATAATAATCACAATAATAATAATGATACATTTTTCATAACGCACTTTACATTACAGAAGACATCTCAAAAGATTGCAGAGCAAACAGAGTCAGTGGTAGAGTCGTGTTGGTGTTAGCCAATCAGAGAAGAGATGTGTGAATATCAGGAAATAAGACGCTAAAACCAGCCAAGTAAAGCTCTCCTCTGATGTGGCTCACTGCTAGTTCCTGAAACAAGTGTATCCAAGCATTTCTTCCCCCAGAGTACGACTTGCAAGGCATTGATTCCTGCAAATGTGTTGATGAAAGGAGGGTCCGACATATTTAAATTTTAAAGACTTTCTCTTCAAAATGACAACCACTTCAGTTTAACTTAGTAATAGAAAAAGTGCCTTATGGCCCTGAGCCCCCCCCCCCCCCCCCCCCCCCCATATTCCTACTAGAGACCCCTGTAAATACATGAAAAATGTTTACCTTTAAATATATTTAGTAATAATAATACCACGTTTCCTATCAATGCACTTTTAAACAAGTGATGTTTTCTGACAGATAAACTAAGTAAACGACATAAATGCAGAACAAAAGAAATACATAATAATCATACTAATAATAAAAAACTTAAAGGACTATTTGGATGTGCTCTCCTTTTTTCTTCTTTTGTTAATGCTCTGCTAAAGTGTCCGATCAGGACTCGGTATCAGCAGGTCCTCTAAACCATTTGACTTGGACTCGGATCGGGAGCAAAGGAATGTTTTGGGAACATCTCTACTAATTAATCCACAAGCGTGTGTGCCCATACTGCGGATGTGGCCCGGCATGTGGAAGACTGCACATCCCCATGCTGTCGCACATCATCACATTTGTGCGAGTCAAACATGAATAATTTGAAATGTGGTTTAACGTGCGCCACTTTGAATGCTCCAGTTGCTCCTGGGTGGAGCGGATAAATCCAGTAAGCTGTGTGGAGCACAGGTTGTGTTCCATTTAGTTTGCTGAATTACACTCAGAGGTGAACTGCTGCAGCACTGCCAGACTCCTTCCTCTCTGCCCGCCATCCTCGATCATGTGAACAACCTAGTGTTCACTACCAGTCATTTCTGGCCCAACCTGTGGTAGACCATCTCACATCCATCAGACTCAGATATATGGTATTTCCAGCCCTTTCCCTCACCTCATCGTTTTGCCACTGGCAGAGCAAACAGCCGCAGCTTTACACATCTTGCTGTAGCTGTGGCTGAGAAGGAGATCACAGTAATTATGAACTCAGAAGACTAAATTCTCAGTGAAATAGTTTGAAGCAGACATGCAGCTGCAACATGAGTGCGATGCTGAACGTGAGAATACAGTCACTGATGTGATGAGCCTACAAACAGGTCTGCATTTCCCAGAAGACCCCCCCCCCCCCCACACACACACACACACACACACACAGCCCTGGTTTACTTTGCCACTCCCAAATCTCACTGATGCCATTCATTCATTAGCACTCAATGCTAATCCTAATGCTAGCACTTACTAATCCAAACTCATTAGGGACATTTTTGTCCTCCTAATTGCTCCCACTAATTTATGTGCAATTACACTAAAATTCCCACGGCACGTCAGCGCACGCACACACACACACACACACACACCTCTGACATACATGTGTTTTCTGAGCACTACTGTAGCTGCTGACCGTAGTCCTGTCTCCAGTAGAGGACCCATGTCCTGACCTCTGAGTCTCTCTGCAGAGTGGACAGGGTACGACTTAGTGGAGCAGATAACTGTTTGTTATTACAACAAAAACAAGCTAAATAATGCCTTAATAACACACTTGTGTCCGTTTCAAAAGGGGACACTGGCATGAACAGTACCCTCCAGCCAGCATCAGTGGTGCTGTGTTGCTCTAATGTCACTATTAAACAGATGAATGTGCCCGTCTCACCTCGTGGTGGTCAGTAACGTTTCCTTACAGGAGGAAGACTGAAGATGGGTTTAATCTGCACTCATCGTTGTCATTAATCAGGACAAACTTTAGATACCTTCTAGGAGACAGGTCAATAACAAACTGCCGTCTCACTCACGGTTCAACTCAAAATACAGAAATGCAGCAAAGCATTGTGGGAAAAAAGATAGGAAGGCCACGCCCCCAACAACGGCCACGTGTACTTGCTTCCTTCTTGCTTCTCTGTAAATGGCGTCGCTGATGTGACAGCAAGAGGAAACTCACGTGTGCCAAGCAGCCAGTGGCGCTAACATAAACAACAACAGGTCCACGACTAGGGAGCCGCTGACTCTAAAGTAGGATGCACGAAGATACGAGTAGAAGCTTGTGCTTCAGCTTAAATCTTACAGAGCGAGTCGTTCCTCAGTAAACTTGTTTTTTCTGACAAACTATAGATGAGTGTATAGTTCTGTAGACATTATTGTGGCATTTAAGTGCATCTTATTTAAAAGTAGAAAATTCAGCCTAAAACCGTCGCTCCCTCTTGGTACCTAGGAGGTATCGAGTCACGTTGCCGGTGCCATATTACGTGGCTGGACTGGACTGCAGCCTAGTCTCAGCCCCGCCTCCGGCCTTTTGGGCCACTCCGAGACGCTCGACCCCATAAAGAACATGTCCTCTTTTCTGTCCTCTAGTGAACGACATGGAGACAAGACTCCACCCGCGGCGTGACCGACCCATTACAGAGCAAGTTTACTGAAACATAGTTTGTACTATTTTTCCAAAGTATGATCGGTCACTTTGAGTTTTTCATGTAAGTCCATGTAAAAGTAAGTTATGTCTAAGATAAATGGAAGTCTGCGGCAGCACAGACTCCGCCCCCATACCCCCTTTAGACCACCATCACCTCATCTTTGGTAAAAAGGACACGATTACGCAACATGACGGTCACAGTCTGTGCACTTATAAAGGGTCTAAGGCTCTCTGATGTCGCCACGGAGTTGCGGCAAATTGGCGGCTTTGCTTTCTATTATAGGCTAGACTCACAAGGCAGTCATTCATACTAGAGAACACTGCAGATGTACCCATCTGCCCATCATGCAAATAAAGTTTGAGCCCCCTAAATCAGATTGGTTTAGGGGGTGGCAGCACGTTGTGGAGTCCTGTGCTGAACCGTGAGTGTGAGGGAAGTGTGTGTTCTTGACCTGACTCTTGAATGTTATTAAAAGAAATTCTACTGTTTGGTCGTGGCTCCAAACCAAGTGGTGCTTCAATACAGCAGTAAGAGATCCAGAAGAGTATTTAACATTACAACACATTTGATTTCATGTTTTAATGAATATAATTAAGAATGAAAACTGTGTCTGATCCTAACTTTCTGAAGTCCACGCACCTGTCCATCATTTGTATCTCCTGGACATAAATACTTAACCCCTACATGTGTTTGGTGTGTTTCTATTAGGTCTGGTGGTGTTCTGGTCAAGGTCCCACATATAAAGCTCTTAATAATCAAGCTCCATCATACATCAGTGATCTGATTGTTCCATACGTTCCTAACCGAGCACTTCGCTCTCAGACTGCAGGTCTACTGGTGGTTCCCAGAATATCTAAACTTAGGATAGGAGGCAGATCTTTTAGCTATCAGGCTCCTCTCTTGTGGAACCAGCTCCCAGCTTTAGTCCGTGAGGCAGACACCTTGTCTACTTTTAAGACTAGGCTTAAAACATTTTTATTTGATAGGGCCTATGGTTAAAATCTGATGTTAGCCTAGATCTGGACAAGTGGGAGAGTAGAGGGAGGTGGAGTGTACAGTCGGTAAAGACGGCTCTCCCTTGCCCTGCCTCCAACATGCCTCCATCTAAATAGGATAGATTATCCAGAGTTATCTCTGTAGTTATGCTGCTATAGACTTAGACTGCTGGAGGATACACTGACCACTTTCCACACTCGACTACTTTCTTCTACAATCTGCTCTTTAACTGTATTATTTCCTGCTATTTCAGCTGTTAACTTTATTTTCTCTTTAAGTGTTTTTCTCCCCAGAAGAAGCTACAATGATGTTCTGCTGAGCTGTGGTGGCCTCATGGAGGGGGCCATCGGCTAGCACACTGCTGCTAACCACTTAAATATTCTCCCTCTCCTGATAATAACTTTTTACTCTCTTGGACATCGAATGTGCTACTACTAGTTTACCCGTTTAATTATAGATTCACTAGGATAAATACAATAAAGTTTATCTCTCACCAAATAGAATATTTACTAAGAAATCACAATGTAACCATAGAAACACTACTTGGTGTGTGTGTGTGTGTGTGTGTGTGTGTGTGTGTGTGTGTGTGTGTGTGTGTGTGTGTGTGTGTGTGTGTGTGTGTGTGTGTGTGTGTGTGTGTGTGTGTGTGTGTGTGTGTGTGTGTGTGTGTGTGTGTGTGCTCTGTCTTCTCCATCCCCAGTGAGTCGTGGTGGATGGCTGCTTATACTGAGCCAGGATCCTCTGGAGGTTTCTTCCTGTTAAAAGGGAGTTTTCCTCTCCACTGTTGCTGCATGCTTTCTTAGTATGAGGATTGCTGTAAAGACTCTGGCACTAGTCAGTGACTCGATGCAACCTGCTGGGTTCCATATATAGGAAACTTTTTTCTGATTGGCTTAATAGAATGTTTACTATGAAGTATCTTCAGATGACTCTTGTCGTGATTTGGCGCTATGTAAATAAAGTTGAATTGAATTGAACTTGAATTATATATATTTTTTCCTTTCTTTTGAGTTTAGCATGTTTTGTTTTTGTGTTGTACGTGTTTTAGGGTGCAGCACTCTGAGTCGCCGTGACTGGTGACATGAAGGTGGTGTTTGAATAAATAAATGAATGTATGAAATTAACATAAACCCAGATGCTCGAAGCTCCTTTCTATGCAGAACTGCAGACATGCAAATCATCTGCAAACTTTCAGAAACCCCTTTACTTATTTAATGTGTTTATTAATTGATTCTGGCACACGTTCATTTACTGACACAGCCTGTGATTGTTGGCTCTGATGTCATTCTAATGTTGGAGGATTGCTCAAGTTTTGTCTCAGCTGACATTTGTGGAAGCAGAAATAAAGTTACTCACACCGCTGAAGATGGCAGAACAATGAAAGAATAAAAGGAATAAACCATAACACACACACAGCAGAATGTTGCTTTAAAGGAGACACACTAAGTCTGTTTTCCTTAACTTGGGATACTTCTATGTTTTACACAAAACATGTTTATGGAGCTCTCTGCACTAGATCCCTCTCACATGAAGCGTCTCAGCTGTTTTATTCTCCACACATTCAGAACCTTCCATGAGCCGTTTCTGGGCTCTGTCACTTTAAGGAATTAAGCTGGAGCTGGCCACGCCCACTCCTCTGCTACTCAGGCTGCCACAAGCTGTGGAGCTTTGATACCTAGGAGGGGCTTGAAGGAGACTCGCTGCTGCTGAGGGAGCAGGTGAGAGGGGCTTCCGCTCTAACTTGGGAATGTCTGTTTTGGGGCTCATAATCCTCGAATCCAGACAGAGAAAACAAATGGACCGTTTATTTATTTAGTGTTTAGAGAGGCAGCAGAAACTCACATGGATGCAGGTGAGTTTTGTACAATATGTCTCCTTTAAATCGATGAAGCACCACCCACAGCTCCACAAAGATTCATCTGTATTCTTCACAGAGAAGATTAGTGTCATGGTCTGTGTCTGCGTCTCCCCTCATGTGTCTCCTGGGTTTCTCCATTTGCCCCTAGATCTCCAGCCCTCCAGGTTTCCCTCTTCTGACATCCCCCTCCCAGGTCCTGTGCTCCCTTGGCCCCCTCTTAGTCGCGCCCCTGTAGTTTTTCTTTCTGTAGTGTTTTCCTTTAGTTTTCATCTTCCCCTTAGAATATTAGTTATTGTTCATGCCCTTCTGGTCTTTTGGATTTTTCTCTTAGGTCATTTTCCTTTAGTTTGAGCCTTTCATTATTTAGGATGTTTTTCCCACCAGTGTTTATTATTGTTCTCCTCCCTTTGATTAGTAGTTCTGTTTCCTGCTCTTTTTATATTCGGTTTTATTCTTAGGTCAAGTTAGTTCCTCCCTGATTCAGTTATCAATCAAATCAATCAATCAAATTTTATTTCTAAAGCGGTTTTCAAACAAAGTGCTACTCAAAGTGCTTTACAAAATGACCCCAGATTCCCATAACAGGTTAAAAACATTAACAAACATATGCAAGCACACACACACACACAGACTCACACACACACAAGTAACAATTATGAGCCAAGATGAGCCAAGTATGGTAACGCAAGGAAACGCCATCAGAGGAGCCGTCTGCCCCGACAGCATCAGGTCTTCCACACTAAGTCAGGGCGCTCAGTGGAGGGGGAGCATAGACCCCCACCTATAGAGCGCCCAGGAAGCTACAGTCGACCACCGCTCCCGGGGCAGAGGGCCCCCACAGAGGAAACACTGGATTAAAATGAGTAAAAATGTAATAAAAAAGCTAATATAAATGACAAAAATTAGAAAATAAGTAATAAATAAAATGATATAGACAGTAAAATAATAATTTAAATAATAAAACTGTGCTAAAGTATAATCATATAGAACATGCAAAGCAAGTAATAAAATATAATCGTGTAAAACGAGAAAACTGTAGTAAATATTTAGATAAAAGCTAACCTAAACAGGTGGGTCTTGAGTCTTGACTTAAAAACACGAACGTTCTCTGCGGCCCTGAGGTCCTCTGGCAGCTCGTTCCAGAGGCGAGGGCCATAACACTGGAAGGACGCCTCGCCGTGAGTTTGTGTCCTGACTTTAGGGATGACCAGGAGACGCCTGCCAGAGGAGCGCAGAGTCCGCGAGGGTTCATATTGTAAAAGCAATAGTTATAGTGTTCACCTGGTCTCTCTCTCCCCACACACCTGCAATCCATCTCCCTCTCATCCTCCCAGGGTATTTAAGCCCTGTCTTGTCTCTGTGTCTTGTTGGCCATTATTGTTGTCAGCGTTGTTCGTGCTCTTGTTGCGCTTTATGTCTCCTGACTTTGGTGCTCTAAGTGAGCTTTCGGTGTCCTGTGTTCCAGGACTTTTGGATTTTTGGATTTTGGGCTCGCTGCCTTGTGGATTTATTTTGTTGCATCCTGCCTATTAAAGGATTTTTGCTTTTTACCAACTCCTGCCTCTTGTCATCTGGGTGATCTGCATTTTGGGTCCTAACCTTTCCCACAATGTGAAAATTAGAGGAACCAACCTGGTTTGGGGGGCTCACGCTTTGTTTGCATGAGCTATGAGAACCAAACTGATTGAGAGGGTAGATTTAGCTCCTGGGAGGAGTGAGCACAAAAAAGATGAAGGCCGCGGGTGGAGGCAAGGGGGAAACCGAGCAACAGGTGGACGTAAGGTGGCTCCTAGCCTAGCCAAACTGTCAAGGAGCAACCAGCTTAAGAGCAGGAAAGGTGGGGCTGAGAGATGAAGACAGCTTGGGTAAAACTCTAACCCTAACCATGGACGGAGTTTTGGGGGGGACAGGGGAGACATGTCCCACTCTTTCCAAAGTCAGTTTTTGTCCCCTGCACTTTTCACCGTCCCAGAACAACATTACGGTCTGTTACCTAGACACCGCTTGACAGTTCTGTATTCCTGACATTGTATAAAAGAGCCTCTAGGCCAGTGGTCCTCAATAGTTCTCTATGTGGCCCCCGAACCCCGCGCGCACCCACCCACCCATCCCGGGACGACGGGCGAACGGGAGGTGTGCTGCCACACAGAGGGCTGGGGTAGTGAACAGGAGCCAGAAGGGAAGGGACATGTGTTGTTCTTTATATCGTAAGCTTGTGTGTTGCGTGCATTACAGCCAGCGATCCAAGCAGCAGCACCCCCCACCACCCGGTCCGGACCTCTGGCTTCTGGGTCTTTTTCTTGAGTGGCCCTTGGACCATTATAATTGAGAACCTCTGCTCTAGGCTGTAGTTTCATACATATTGTTGTATACTTACAGTAAAGACCCCCCCCTCCCCCACTTCTAATATCAAAACTACATCCGTGACCCTAACCCATCTGAGCGACCTCAGCTGTAACACCTTCAGAGGGGTCCCGATGGCCTCCCTCTCTGAGAACAACCATGTTCAGACCAGACCATCCTCCTGATGAGCCTGACTCTTCTGAGTGGTACCTGATCTTTAGTCTTCGTACTGAAGCAGGAGCACTGATGGACCAGACGTGGACCTCCTAGACTGAGGTGTCTTCAGCATACACTTACCAGTAACCAGCTGCACCACAGAGCATCACACATCCATCTGACATCCTCATACATCAGTTACTGTAATTGTTCTGCAAACGTCTGTTTTCATTCAGATGCATCGTTTTTTTAATTATTCTTCATCGCTTCATCTATAAAACGGTGAACGTGTGAATCATCCCAGAAGATTGATGTTTTGTATGTTTTGGGTTAGTGAAGCAGAATATTTTTAACACAGATTTTGTATAATTTTCCTTTCTTTTTTTGTCCATTCAAAGCAGTAGATAACACTGATTATAACCCTTCAGTTATCACTGATGCTTGTGTTTTTTATGTGATCAGCTGTGGTGCACCATACAAGGCGATGATCCGTTACCTGGAACAAAGCTTCCCTGGACCACATCTTTGTAGGCCCACCAAGCGTCATCGAGCTTTGATGTAATAGGCTGAGCTGCAGAGAGACACAGAGAAAAGAGCCGGTTTACATCAGCAGCGGAGGAAAAAATCTCTTTCATGTCCGAGCTCCTGTGTGAGCCCAGCGAGAGAGCAAAGAGCGGCAGAGAGGAGAGAACCCGGCTGAGAGCTCAGAACAGATACCGTTTGATTAAAGGTAATGAAGTTACCAATCAACTCAGTGATTCAAATGTCAAGTTTGTCATTAAACCTTCATTTGCTTAAAAAACTGAAACAGAGCAGAAGCAGGGGTCCCCATGGGCCCAGCAGCACCATGTTGGGACTTCAGACCCGTTCCCAGAGCAGGATGAGCTGCATGATGCAAACATCTCACATAATAATGAATAAAATAATGACCACATGTGCATTTGTTGTAAATTGTTGACTAAGTGGGACCTGGAGGGTTCTGCACAAGCCAGCCACCTCCTACTGGTGATGACGCAATCACCGCGTGCATCCTCAGTCATCCGACAACGTTTTCCTCTGAACATCATCCACACGCCGTTATTACTCAGCTTTAGAAATGTAACTGCAGAACTGCTCAGATAAACAAACATCTCCTTGAGAGTCAGAGCCAAAACCTGACTTCCATGCGTCTAAAACCAGATTTAGTTCTCAGAGATCTACTTCAGTCAGCCATGTTTTACTGTTTGAACCGAAGCTGTGATCGGGTCGGACCACAATTCCTATCACATCCGTTTTTGTATCAGTCCACATCGATATACAGTAGGTCCAGAAAGTATTCAGACCACCATCGGTTCCACACTCTTTGTTATATTGCAGCCATTTGCATGGTGGCGCAGTGGTTAGCACTGTTGCCTCGCAGCACGAAGGTCGCAGGTTCGAAACTCGGCTGCGACCTTTCTGCGTGGAGTTGCGTGTTCTCCCCATGCATGCGTGGGTTTCCTCCGGGTACTCCGGTTTCCTCCACAGATCACAACATGCCCTATAGGTTATAAATTGTACGTCGCTTCGGATAAAAGCGTCTGCCAAATAAATAAACATAAACATAAACATTTGCTGAAATCAATTCAATTCTTTTTTTTCCTCATTAACCCTCTCAGGCTCAAAATAAGTTTTGATAAAAGGACGAACATCTAAGTCCTTCAGGGGAACTTCTGAGTTAAAACATGCTCATGATGACATACGTGTGTGGAGTAACCAGGAAGGTAGGTGTTTACGTTGCACACCTGCAACGCCTGCCTCCAGAGGGTTAATGTTCACACAGCACCCCATTTTCATTCATTCATTCATTTGTTTATTTTTTTCTCACTTGGCAATTTCATTCATCATTAATTCACAACACAAACATCAAGTGCAATCTCTCAAGTGAAGAGAGGGGGGAAGAAGAAGTGTTAAATGACCTTCCTTGTTCTACTAGATACAAGAGAATTACACACAAACCAAGCTTACGTCTTTCTTTTCTTTGCAAACAACATCTCAATAAAAACAAGTCAAAATCCTCCTTCAGTATTTACTTATATTTATATATATATTTATTTATATATATATCATGGGATTTCATCCTTTTCTCTGTAGAAAGTTCCCTACATTGATCCATGGATACACTTTTTTCAGGTCATCATCCAGGTCATTCCATAGTTTTACTCCACATACACATTTGTTTTGATGTTGTTCGTGCAAAAAATATTTTAAACTCAGGCTTCTTTCTAGTTTTTCCACCATGTGAAATCGAAAGAAAAAACGTCTGTACCTTCACTCGCACTAACATCTTTGTCACCTTGAGCATAACAGAACCAAATCCCTGAGTTTCATCGTTTTCATCAGTATGTTCTCTAGCATCTACTTTATACATCACAACGTTCCTCTGTAACAGAAGCAAAGGATTAGTATTTGTTTTATGTGTATCGCTCCAAGCCTCTACACAATAAGTCACTAATATAATATATGAAGTGTTGATGGCAAAATACTCTTTATTTAAAAGTCCAATATTTTACAAAGTTTTTGTTTTAAGTTACATATTTTATGTGATATTTCCATATAAAATATTGATTACACTGATTGGACTTGATTAGCAAAGCCACACAGCTGTCTGTATAAGACCTTACAGCTCACAATGCAGGTCAGAGCAAATGAGAATCATGAGGTCAAAGGAACTGCCTGAAGAGCTCAGAGACAGAATTATGGCAAGGCCCAGATCTGACCAAGGACACAAAAACATCTCTGCTGCACTTCAGGTTCCTAAGAGCACAGTGGCCTCCATAGTCCTCACATGGAAGACGTTTGGGACCACCAGAACCCTTCCTAGAGCAGACCGTCCAGCCAAACTGAGCTACCGGGGAGAAGAGCCTTGGTGAGAGAGGCAAAGAAGAACCCTAAGATCACTGTGGCTGAGCTCCAGAGATGCAGTCAGGAGATGGGAGAAAGTTGTAGAAGGTCAACCATCACTGCAGCCCTCCACCAGTCAGGGCTTTATGGCAGAGTGGCCCGTCAGAAGCCTCTCCTCAGTGAAAGACACGTGAAAGCCCACATGGAGTTTGCTAAAAGACACCTGAAGGACCCAGAGATGGTGAGAAACGAGATGCTCTGTTCTGATGAGACCAAGATAGAACTTTTGGGCCTTAATTCTAAGTGGAGTGTGTGGAGAAAACCAGGCACTGCTCATTACTTGTCCAATACAGTCCCCACAGTGAAGCATGGCGGTGGCAGCATCATGCTGGAAGACCGGTTGCAATCGAGGGAACGATGAATGCGGCCAAGTACAGGGATGTCCTGGACAAGAACCTTCTCTAGAGTGCTCAGGACCTCAGACTGGGCTGAAGGTCTACCTTCCAACATGACGACGACCCTAAGCACACAGCTGAAATAATGAAGGAGTGGCTTCACAGCAACTCTCTGACTGTTCTTGAATGGCCCAGCCAGAGTCCTGCTGAGCATCTCTGGAGAGACCTAAAGGTGGCTCCACCAACGTTCACCATCCAACCTGACAGAACTGGAGAGGATCCCCACATCCAGGTGTAAGAAACTTGTTACACCTTTACCGAGAAGACCCACGGCTGCATTAGCTCTAAAGGTGCTTCTACTCAATACTGAGAACGGGTCGGAATACTTAGGACCATGTGATGATTCATGATGATGGGGCGACGGTGCCACACGACTAAATCAAATACTGGCCTTTTATCATTTACCATAATGGTGATGAAGATGACGATGATCACCATCATCTTCATCACCAGTGAATCAAACTGGTCAAAATCAGATTTGCTAGATTTCATGTAATAAATGGAAATAAGGATCAAATCTTTAGATTTTAGGATTAATAAGTGGAGTTTCTGCATATGAAGCTTTATTGGGATGAATAAATAATAAAACACTCTGTTGTTTTACTTTTTCTTCCGTTGAATTAGGAAAACAAAGATTTTGGACCAAAACAAAGTCTTTCACAGAGTCTCCCTCTCTGTGTTTGGCTACTTTAGTCTTTATGTTCTGAGCTCAGCCCAAACCAGACCAACCCAGCCTCATGGAAATCATTACCCACTAATTATTTATAAGTCTAATATAATATATTATTCATTAGTTGTGAATTTCAAATCAAAGCACTTTCAGGCACATTTTATTATTTTTATGTGTCAGCCTATTTTGTTTGTTCCAAATTTTCTGTTCATTGGATTTATTTCGATCTTTCCCAGCCCTGATGACTCTGAGCACATGAGCCGGACTCAGCCCCGATCCCAACACCATGGAGTGTGTCTGGCATTACATGAAGAGCCAGGCGGATGTGAGGAAGCCTGGGTCCTACCAGCCTCCCACCCTTTTCCAGGATCTGAGTGCCTACGACGCTGGACGTTGAGGCAGAATATGAAACAAATCGTAAAACAGCTAAAAGTGACGGTGGCTAAAGAAGGATGACATGCTGTTTATGAGGTGGATGACACGTGTGAGGTTACTCTGCAGGGCTTCGGTGGATAGTGTGTCAAACGCAGGGTAAAGCAGCTGGTGGGTGGTCTGCCCGACGCTTTGATTGGCCGCTACGGTGTCATAAGTCCTTCTTTTACTATATGTGGACAGCGCCAGTCACCAGCTTCATCCTCTCCGAAGGAGAGCCTGTCTCAGGAAAGACGCTCAGCCACAAACAGCTGAAAGAGAAGCTAGCTGCAGAAATGCTGCGGTGTGCTGGCAGCTCAGAGCCACAGCCAGCAAACATCACCGTGTTTCTGTGGGAGTGATGCCACTCAGTCCAGGAAGCTGGCCTCCCAGAGGGGAAGACGCCGATCTACTACAGGAAGTGTCGAGTCCCTCTGTGCCTCAAGTCTAAAAAGAACTGCTGCAGGAAGTGGCACATTGATGTCAATACGTAAATAATAAGTAACTTCTTAATAATATATATAATAATTATCTCTTAGCTTGTTTTTAGTATTGTTTTTATCTCATTTTAAGCTGATCTGTTTCTGCGTGTTTGAATGTTAACTTATGAGAATTGTTAGATCTAAATCTGGGATGGTTGTTTCCATTGTCACTGTTTCCTCGTTCTAAAACTCTGTTTTCATTACTCGCTTATCCACGCAGAGTCACGGGGGGGGGGGGGGGGGGGGGGGGGGGGGGGCTGGTGCCCACCAGAGATGAGCCGGATACTCGTTTCAGACGATTATACAGTACGAATAAAGCATTTTTGACGAATACATGCATAAAACAAGTAAAACTCGTAAAGTCAGCTCGCCACTTTTTCAGTAGAATATTTATAGTTACTATTTTCGTACGTGGTGCATTTGACAAGACAGAGCTGAAAACGGCTCGTGCTGTCAGTCACTGCCTCCACTCTGGTCGGGTTTATTCTTTTACTCTCACGCTCTCCCTCTCTATCTCTCTCTCTCTCACACACACACACACACACACACACACACACACACCTTAATCATCACTGTTTTGTTTAACAGTGTGTGGGGGAAAATGCCAACAATGTTAGGAAAAAATCAGTTTAATCAAATTAAAATAAAATGGTTCTAGTATTTCATATTTCCTAGTTCCTACTGCATGAGTTCAGATGCATTAATTCATGCACTTAAACATTAATGTTCTGATTTTACTGAAAAACGTGTTCTGTAATAGTTCCTTTACTATTGTGATCAAACATTTAATATCAGTTCTGAGGCTGCTCTGTAAATAGTTTATAAATAAACAATACACATAGCAACTTCTGATCAATCCATATCAATTTCAGATTTAAAGAAATGTATTGATGTAAACCACACCCACTTCCGGGTTAGGCCACGCCCACTCCGAGTACAGATACAGACACAGATACAGATAGTGGTGCACTCCCATCTCCAGCAGTATCCAGGCAAACAGGAGGGGTAAACCTGTCCATCACAGGACAACCAACCACACACACTCACACCTAAAGATCATTTACACAGACCAATCAACCTGAGAGGTTCCTGGGAGGAAGCTGGAGAACGAACCCACGCATGCATGAGAACATGCTAACTCCATGCAGAAAGACCCCAGGTTGGGATTTGAACCCAAGACCTTCTTGCTGCAAGGCAGCAGCGCTAACCACTGTGCCACTGCACAGCCCTCGTTTTACATTTCATTTTTAATCAATTTCCTCCACTGGGAGTGAAATTCGTTCCTCTGTTGTCTTTGATTGTGAATGGAAGTGTCGGGTGGAGTTTTACCAACGTTGGATAGAACGACATTTTTAGGACAAGATCGAAGTCGAGAAAAAAGAACCTAAGGAAAGCGAAACGGTCAACTGATAAGGTCCGCCTGGACTTTCATCCATTTTACCAACGATCTGTATCAACCTCTCTAACTCTTCTACACTTCACTGTTTTACATGAGTTTTGGTTCAGAAAACGTTTCAGATCCTGTTCAGCTGAAGGTTTTTAGACGGCAAACATCTAAAACATTAAATTAAATTCATTTTTAGGTGGAAATTACAAATGTCTTTCCATTCCTGCTGTGTTCCAAATCCAATGCCTCGATTTTGGTTCCAAAACAACTCAAATAAACCTCGGATTTTTTCAGATATATTCAATTCAATTGGAGAACGTGTTTGTCGAGCAACTAACAGGGTTCCGGGGTTAAGGGGGAGTTCTACTTCTGAGACTGTTCACCAACGTGTTGTTTCTGCAGACAAACGTGTGCACGCCCACAACTCACAACTCTGACTGGTACAGTTCAGCCACATGCAGCGGCCTCAGCAAGCAAATGCTGCAGGAATCAGGCAGGCAGCTGACAGCGGGCACAAAAGCAACCGGAGAGCACCGACAGCTCGGGAACAAAAGTGACTGTGGATCAGCTAAGAGGGCTACGGGTGGCAGCTAGGTCGGCCAGAAGGGAACAAGGCAGTGAGACCCTCGGAGTTTCAACTGTTCGGTGTTTCTGGTCTCAGCCTGCTGCTGTTGGTCACGTTCCAATTCTACAGGTAACAAACAACCCATCTGTCCGCAGCTTTGCTAAAAAGGAGCCACGGGGATGCGACAGGTGGGTTTGAATTATTAAGTTTGCATTGCATTCTGTCAGACCCAAATCACAAAGAGCAGGTTTGTGATTGAATCTCCAGCTTTCTTTGGTTTCGCCAGTTTAGGCGTCAGTCTTTATTTCCTATGAGTCTGACAGGAAGCACGAGCCATCCCTCTGGGACCGGGAGAAGGCGGCATTAGCTGTAGAGTGAAAGTGTTTGAAGTTTTCAATAAGAGTAGAAAAAAGAACTTTCCATTTATATTATTTTCGTCTTTGTTTTGGTCTATAGTTGTTGAAACCGTGGCCATGAGGGGTTGTCCACTGATGGGGAGGCTTGATCCCAGAACCCCCAGGCTCTGAACAAGCAGCAGCCACTGCTCCTCAAGCATGGATGCAGAGAGGAACTTCCCACAGAAGGTTCAACGAAGAAGCCTCTGATGAAGGAGGCGGGCTCTGCTTTGGGGACTTTAGAGCTGGCTGGACTGAGGATGATGCACCTTTTTCTTACCAATCTCAGCTTGGTGCCGAGCGTTATAAAACTACATAAAACATCTAGAAAGCACCTTTTGGCTACTTAGTACAATTCTGCCCAATTTCCTGTCTGAGAAATGCTGACAGGTGCTTCACACACCTGCTTCAGGCTGAGGTCGAAGATCAAAACCAGGGGACTTCACGTCCCGTTTCAGGATGTCGTGGGCGCGTTGCACTCGACGCTAGCATCAAATAAATATTCTGTTGGGTTCGTGGCCATGAGAGCTGCAGCTCTGTCGCCTTCTGAGGTGCCTCCTGCTTCACTGCATCAACCACATTTATATTTGTTAAACGTTTGACTGGAGCTGCACCCTGCAGAGGGAACATATGTCCATCCTCCTCCAGTTTTAAGCCCCGCCCCTCCATGAAACATGATGGCATATTTCCTGCATAAAATGAAATCTCACCTCAGAACAAGTTCCCAGGTGCGGGTTATGGCTGGTTCAAGAGGCTCTCATCATGCATACGCTAACGTTGTGTTTAAAACACACTTAACATCTGTCAGTGATTACACACTGACTGTGAGCAGGTGGGTAGAGAGAACACGCCCTACACCTGACCCCCCCCCCCCCCCCCCCCCCCCCATCCTTCATGACAGTACTACTTCTAGCAACATTCACTTCCTAAGGCAGGGAGCCCTGTAGATGGATGACCCCAGCCTTGCAAGGAGGCTCCTCTCTCATCATGATTCATAGGACTATCTGCTCAGACTCAGTCAGACCCAGGTTCTGGTGGTTCTGATGGTCAGTCAGACCCAGGTTCTGGTGGTTCTCTGCTTCTGAACCACACAGAGCAGGCTGCTGCCTCCTGTTGGTGATGTTGCCTATGCTGTCTGACTGATCGGCGCTGGGTGTATGAGGTGTGAGTTGGGAATGGTCTAAAGTCCCAGCAGCGCGTCCCATTCCCCACAGGGAGCAGATGTCCTGACCCACACCAGCCAGTCAGTGTCTCTGCTGCTCCAGCTGTATTCGGTAGGATGGTAAAAGCTGCTAGATGGGCTCCTGTGAAGGTGGGAGTTCCCGCTGCCTCCTTACCTGACGAAGTCCAGAGGATGTAAATTTGCAGAATCACAGATAAATCCCAGACGACATGCATTCTTCGTTTATTTCCTGCTCATGTTCTGCAGCTGCTGCGGGGTCGCACTTGTGAACAGCACGGAGAAACTTTGAGCATTTTCCCCTCGTCTCTCCTCCTCGGTGTCGCCTCTCCTTCCCGCGGAGTGCCGAGATGCTGAAGCCTCGCCGGAGATCCGTCTCCACAGCGCCCCGCCGTCCTTCACTTACCGGTGCGTTGCCCAGGCAACATTTCTTTTATTTCCAGCCTCAAAAGAGTCTGTATGCTGCTAGAAGATGAACTGTGTCGAGCGTTCCAGCTGAAACCTGTTCATGACTGACGCTCTGCGCGAAGAGGATGCGTCCTGCGCGCGCACAGCAGCGGAGACGCAAACGCAGCGCTCCGACTCGCTACGTTGTGATGTCCCCTCCTCAGCACCAACAGCACATGTCCACCAAGGAAGAGCAGGACTTTAGAGCGCTGCCTTTGGCCGGAGAAGACTCTTTAGAATAAATAAAGTTGTAAGAGTTTGAATCATCAGAGAAAGCAGGACGAGCCCCACTTCCGCTGACTTACAGAGCAAACACCTCTCACTGGATGCAGATGGCCCTGCTGATTGTTGGGTTCTAGTCTGGTTCTGACCCAAATAAACACTCTGGGGCAGTACCCTGGTGCCTGCGCGCCCCCTGCTGTTAGCTCTCAGTTACTACTGGGTTGGTTTATTCAGGGTTTGTTTGGTTGTTGGGGTTTCTTCTCCGCGGGTTTCTAAAGGATCATCATGGCTGTTTCATTTCCTTCTCACAAGCTGAACAAAATGAATGAAATAGTTGATTAGAGGGTGTACTCTAATCAGGAGCAGTAACCTGTGACGTCACCAACACCATGGTGAAGCAGGTGAGAAAGCCCCGCCTCCCTAGGCTCCAGTAGGAACGTCACTCAGGTGTGAACGGGTCACAGGAAGTTCGGTGCTTGTTACCCAGTCACAGTTCAGGTTGGAAGGTTTTACCTGCCAGCTGATGATGTCACTCTGGCTTAAAAGTGTTAACAATATATTATAATTATACTCCAACAACAATCTAGCATAATATCCTAATGCGTTCACTTGGTGTGTTTTTAACTGATGATCACACTTACAGTACAAGATAAGCATTTATTCCATAAACACCGTTTTCCCACCCGTCCCTAGCCATCCCATAAATGTGAACACACTGCTCAAAAAACGAAGGGAACACTTAAACAACACAGTGTAACTCCATCAGTCACAGTTGTGTGAAATCAAACTGTCCACTTAGGAAGCAACTAAATGGAATGGACAACAGGTGGAGATTATAGGTGATTAGTAAGACATCCCAAATTAAGGAGTGCTTCTGCAGGTGGTGACCACAGACCACGTGCACGTCACTTTGGATAAAAGCGTCTGACCGCGGTGGAACAGTGAAGCCCGATAGCCTCCGCTATCCTTGGTCAGATATGTAACTGTTTTGTTTTGGGGCAGCAGCAGCTCAGGTGGTAGAGCGGGTTCGATTTCAGCTCCTGCCAGGGGTATTCTGCTGTTGTGTCCTTGGGCAAGACACTTCACCCAAGTTGCCTGTGTTTGCGGTGGTTGGAGGGGCCGACGGCGCCAAATGGCAGCATCGCCTCTGTCAGACCGCCCCAGGGCAGCTGCGGCTACAAAGTAGCTTACCATCACTGGCAGTGTGTGAGTGTGATGGAGTAATTTTCACTTTAGAAGTGTGTGTGTGTGTGTGTGGGGGGGGGGGGGGGGGGGCACGGGGGGTATTTTTACAGTATGTTCTAATGGGAAACTAGAGGGAAAAAAATCATCCAAATTACTGCCAAGTCCAGCTGGCAGACACCCAACAAGTCTTGGCATTAAGTTCATCTCATGTCCTGTTTGAGTGTCCGCTACTGGCAGTAGACACGAATGTAAAAGGGTCCGAGTACTGCTCCGTAGGGTTCCCTTACCGTGTGATTTGAATGTTGTGTTCTCCAGATTTTGGCTCCAGTTCTGGGCTACCTCCAGCAGCTCCAGGTTCCACTGCTGAAACAAGCTTCTTCTCTCCTCTTGGCTTTTAGAGTTCAGCAGCTCAGACTGATCACAGCTTACTTTGGCTGGAAAAAAGCGTTGGTAGCCATATCATTTTCTGCATGATTATAACGCAGCAGACCAAATGATGAACCACTGTTGACACTAATTTGTGCAACATGTGCTGTTTTTCTTCAGCAGCAGGTTAATGTGCTCTACTACCTTCTAGATCTTGTTGCAGCTGATCTAAGTCCGTCAGAGCTGCTGGATCCTTAACGATGCCCCTGATCAGAAATATCAGGTTACTGAGGGCATTGTACACATGTAGGTATGTCTCAGCATCACCATCTATGAGTCCAGGGACTGAAACAAAAACACAAAGATAGAGTGTAGAACAGATTTCCATCATCCACAGAGCCGATTTCCATCTTCACCAGAGATTACCGTTGAGCCAGGGAGGAATGAAGCCTTTGATGATGTCTTCATGAGCCAGGGCACAGCCTAAGACACCTGCACAGTAGAGCAAACAGGCTTCAACACAAACGGTTGTTTTCTGCTTGGTCCTAGAGCTCGATCAGTGTCAATTTAATATAGCGTAATATTGTTTTTTGGGTGGTAAAAAGTGCAGGGGTCAAAACTTGACTTTGGAAAAAGTGGGCGGGACATGCCCCCACCCCCCAAATTACGTCCATGTGTGAAAGTGTCTTTGA